>NC_081571.1:49563166-49592347 GCF_022355385.1 Mustela nigripes
CACACACACAGAATACTATTGTTTAATTAAGAGTTCGTATTCCAATTTTATCATGTAAGATATTTTACTGGAAAGAGTTAAATAACTAATATATCTTTTAATTTACTTGACAAGTACTTGGAGAATATTTTCTCTGGGCTTGTGGTAGATATGTAGTAGCCTCTAAGATGGCCTCTGATGATTCTTCCTTCCTATCATTCATATCTTATCTAGAACCTTGCCCTTAGTCTGAGTCAGATCTAACAGAGAAAAACAAATGTGATGGAATGTCACTTCTAAGATTTTGTTATAAAAAATTTATAATTTCCATTTGTCTCTCTCTCTCTCCCTTTCTCTTGCATTTCTTGTCCTGGGGAAAACCAGCTGTCGTGTCATGGGATAGCCCTGTGGAGGTGCACATGACCAGGGACTGAGGCCTTCCAAAAACCAAGTGAGTGGCTTGAAAGCAGAGTCCCCCTGCCCAGTGGAACCTTTTGATGAACTATAGCCTCAGCTGGCAGCAAAACTGAAACTTCATGAGAGATCTTAAACAAGAACCGCCCTGCTAAATTGCACCCAGATCCTGATCCACAGAAACTGAGATTTTAAATGTTTGATGGTTTAAACCACTAAATGTTGGTGTGATTTGTTACATGGCCATCGACGATGAAAACAGGACACAACACTTTTTATACTTTGAGATACATAAAGAAAATGTCTTAGTGTCCGGTGAGTATCAGCTACTTTGGACAGGTAACAACTTCTTCGGGCTTCAATTTCCTCAAGTTAAAAGAAAAAAAAAAAGCAGGTTGAATGACACAAACTCTAGTGTCATGCAAATCTAAAGTTTCATGTTCTGTTATTTCTTATTAAAATTCTTAAAAATTAGCTGAGTGGACATTTCACCTATTCTGACTAGAGATTTTGCCTGTATTGACTGCAAAAGAATGGAGTCACATAAACAAAATTTCAGAGGAAGCTCTTGATTCTTTAGGTTTACAAACTCCATTTTACAAGGATTCTTGAGTTTTCTTACTTCATTTTATCAAATTAGGAAATGTTCAGCCATTTACAAGACAGGCACTCCCCACACCTGCGATGGCAAATTAGATGCAGGGAAAGGTGCGTCCTCCTAAAAATAAAGGAAGCACTTTTGAAAGCTGCATTAACTAGGGTACAATTTTTTTTAAGGACTCCATATCCACAGGGAACTAGTAGTTATGCCAGTTCTCAAAGGAGTTCTTGTTATTTTTAAATTCCTAAGAAAGGATGGTTTTTAACTTTCTTGTATTTTAATTTAGTTACAGGGAACCACAGTGGCTTTCTTAAGGAAAACAGAAGCACACACATTACCATCTCACACATGATTTCATCTGTTGACCAGAAAAAATACCAATGACCATTTTTATAATTATATGAGAAATATAATGACAGATATAACACCATACGATCAATTAATATCATTTAGGATATGATGGGTAAGATAAAAATAGAAGATAAGAACGTGTGTTTAAAAGTCCAAAATCAATAAAGTATGAAAAAATGTTATTTCTTTCTTCTCATCATTTCATCTCATGATTGTCCTCACAGTTTAAGTCACATATCAATAAATGACTATCAGTAAGATTGATGTCTCTGTAGGACAGCTTTTTTTTCCATCCAATCTTATCACACATAACAATTTAGCAGGATATCCTAAGGAACAATGTTGTTTAAAAAAATAATGGGCCTCTACTTTTAAAATGTTTTCTTTCCTGTTAATAAAATCTAACTCAGTTGTTATTTTCATAACTAATCCCTTTGGGTTTGAATTATATATTCTCTTTCAAGTTCTTGTGTGTGTGTGTGTGTGTGTGTCTTTTTGTGTCTGATGTCTTTTATTACACCATAAATTCCAAGTAGAAAAATGTTCACTTTTAGAAAACCATACATTCCAAGGGAATTCACATTTATTCATTTTGATGTAAAGTAGATAGCAACATTATTAAAATAAAAAAGTCTCCATATTTAATGTTTACAAGTGATCTGGGATTTTGCATTGCAAATATTATATTATTGTACTGGAAAAGTGAAAAAATGTTGACAAAGATTCTAGAAAATGTGGTAATCTCTATGATTAGTGATTTATAAAAATATGAACTCTTCTTTGGCATTTTGATAAATTTCCTTTACAATTATCTAGAAAGTTAAATTTACTGGTGTTTTTGTAAACTCATCAGCCACATTATTCAACTGGAGTATAGGCACGGATAATCTAAAATATTAAGGATTGGTGTTTAAAAGATGTTTTGAAACTTATATCCAGACATAAAGTGTAGTCATTTAAATTGAGTTCAACCATATCCTCAATCTTAGTTCATTCCTACCGTAGGACTCTGGCTTTAGTTTGGCAATGGAAACTAATAATAAAGTTGAATAATGTGATCCAGAATGTAATCTTAAATTAGAAATGGTCATGTAAATCTTTTTCTTTTTATTTTCATCTTCTCATAAAATAACGAATTCCAAAATATCACATTAAAATTTATTTGCATGAATTTCATGTATCTATTTCAGTTCTTATAAAATATCCAGGGGTATGATAGAATGAGGCTAATTTCCTGTATTTAACTTTAAACCTACTTTTCAAATTCTGGATACAGCTCTGGTAAATTGAAAAGCAAGCCAGGCTAAATTCAGAAAGTGTGAGTTCAAGCCCTGGCTGTAGCAAGTATTAGCAAATAGTAGAGCAAAAAATCCATCTCTTAGAGTCTATGAGCCTCATTTGATTTATTTACTAAAAAGATGATTACAAACTCAAAGGATTGTACCTTATATCCAATTAGATTGTGTATATGAAAGTGCTTTGTAAAATATAAAATGCTAATAAACTATCAGGAAGTAACAAATAACTAACTGTATTACACATTTCATTTTGTAAACTTGGCTTCAGTGTGCCACAGAGGGAATGCTGGCTGTACCATAAGCTTGAGACCACTGCACTCTTTCTCTCTAATGAGGCTTGTGATGATGAAGTATCGTGCTGATAATGAAATTATTACTATACATTATTATAGTTGCCTTCTACAAACTAACCCTGAATTAGTTCAGCGAACAGTTAAAATTAACTAGGATAGAAATAACTTGAGAAAGGGCAAAAGGATATGAACTAGTTTATCAACTTCTCTTCGGGCAGCAGCACCGAGAGGAAATGGATAAGGTGACTTACACAGAAAGAAAACAGTACAGATCTCGGAGAACTAGACTGTCAGAAGCATAAAAACACTTCTGAGTTTCCTTGGATATTGAAGCCGTATCTGGATTTTGAGTTTGGGTGAATGAAGGAAAGGACTTGGTATGGAAAGGAGATCCTTGCAAACGTGTGTTGGCTGAATGCCGTAGGTGTGCCAAGATGTACACCAAATTCACAATCCTGCATAATTGAGTGCATTTTAAAGGATGTATTGCAACAGATGCAATTATCTTTACCCATGGTTATTGCCTTTTGCATAGTTTACCTTTGGGATGCTGATGGAAGGTGGGGACCACTCCTTAGAGGCAGAAATAGAACAGAGTCTCAGCTCCCTAGCCAGGCTAAGCACGTATTAATGTCTGTTGAAGGAATATGTGAATGAGATGAGTGGGGACAAAAGCTGGAGCAGTTAACAAGGCAAAAATGAGAAGGATGTAGTCTCTCGCTCACCTTGAGGTTATGCCACATCCATGATAGCAAAGCTAAAAATACCTTCTATTGGAAAACCACTCTATTGATTACAAGACAATTTCATAGGCATTACGTTGAGTTAGGAGGAAGCTCTAGGACGAAGATAAAGAAAAATGCATACAATATAATCTCAATAAGGTCATGTGCAAAAGACTGATTCCAATAGTACCTAGTGGTTACTTAGGAAAAGGAGAGATTACATTTCCATGATACATGTTGAGATCAGAGTGAAGAAAAATAAAATTTCATGGCACGGTACATTAGAAATCGGCATGGAATATTGGGAAAGATTTACACAGGAGGTCGTCCAGGGGGTCATATAAGGAAAGTGTGCAGGAATGACCTTTCAAGGAAAGCAAGGATCCTAAGTGCTCTGAAGAAACTTTGTATTTTTTTTTAAAGATTTTATTTATTTATTTGACAGACAGAGATCACAAGTAGGCAGAGGGGCAGGGAGAGAGAGGGGGGGAAGCAGGCTCCCTCTGAGCAGAGATCCCGATGCGGGGCTCGATCCCAGGACCCTGAGATCACGATCTGAGCAAAGGCAGAGACTTTAACCCACTGAGCCACCCAGGTGCCCCGAAACTTTGTATTTTTAAATGGTTAAGCTTATTTTCAACCATTATTCTTAAGACAGTCTTTAATTTCTGGCTATTCTACATTTGTATTTCAAAAATCTATGTATGAAGGAAACTCTACAGCAAGGTTTATATTTCCAAACATGGCCTTGACAGCAGCCTCCTCACGATCGCTGGCACCTGACAAGATGGAAATGAAGGACTCTGAGAGCTGTGCTTACATTTTTTTATTTCTTCCTACAGCTTGGGATTTCTTAGAAAAAATGGAACAGTACTGAACATCACACACATACACACACACACACACACACACACACACACACACACATTTACCTTTAAAACATTGTCGGTGGCTTTTACCCCTGCTTGTTTGTTAAAGTCATAAGTCACAGTGTTTGTGAGAGAGCTGGCCGGCTATGCTGAAAAGATCCACTTAATTGACCTTTCTGTCTTTTCCATGACCCTGTAGGTTTAACCTCACTGCTGATACTGCAAGTGAATATGGGAAAACATTTATTGAAAGCTGCATAACAGACATGGTTATATTTCCTCGGTTGATGTTTTGCATATCTGCACAGTAGGGCCATTAAGGGTTCTAAGAGCACAACGGAAACAATCATAACATTTGTTTTTAGATGACTGACTCAGGACATGTACACCAGGCTTTATATAGAAACTGTTTTTGTTTTATTAAGGGACTGTTTGCCTGTTAGTGATAACATCATTAAAAATAAATGAAAGGGGGCTGGTAAAATGCTTCCCCAAAGCAGAAACCTAATTAAAGGTGATATGCCTGCTATGAGGCTTTTTTCAGGACTCAGAAATAGAACAAGGTTAGTTCTCTCTCATTTTATAAGGCCCAAAGAAGACCTCACAGTAAAACATCACTTCTGATCTAATTTTCTATTTCTGTGTACTTTAATAATCTACTTTACAGTCTGTGCTTGCCCATAGAAAGTGAACTAGTTTTGTTCCTTCAGATAGCTGCTTCATCATGTCACACTGCATGAAAAGAAAATCTGATGGTTCAGGTCAAACAAAAAAAATGCACTATCTTTTTGTAGCAAATTGTCTTGGTTGCGATATATACAGTAAAGGCAGTTGAAATGTGCACAAACATTTCATAATTCTAAAAGACCACTTAGGAGAACCCGAGTTACTGGTAAAAAACATTTCCAAATCGTGGTTTGTAATTTCCAAAAGAAAAAAAAAAAGTAGACCCTTTCATTTTAAGGGGTGGAGTTACTCTAATTTCATGGATGGTGGAAAAAGCAGGAAACTGCATTCCCTTGATAACTCTGCCCTTATTGTGCTGTGACCTTGGCCAATTTACTTAAATTTACATCTGCCAAAAATGAGTTTCTGAAATGTGCTTTGAGAATTTTCGGGGGGTGGGGGGGGGAGTTGTCACATCAATTCAAGGCCTTTTCAAAATTAATAAGACTTCAGAATTAAAGAGAAAAAGAGGAGAACACGGGGCACCCTCACACAGTGCCATACTTTGAGATCCTGGTTTCTTCTTGTCATCCCTGCACAGGTCTGTTTCATTTATGAGCCTCCAAGCTGAAAATGAATCTTCTGCTGAGTAAATAAAATGGAACGATTCCCAAATTATCCCCCCGAAAGATAAAGGGGCTCTGTATTGTGGATTACTTACACTTGGATCTGCACATCGTTTTTAGACTAAAATTAGCATGGAAAGGTAAAAGGTGAGATGTCTTTGGACATCATTAAGTGTAAGTTCTCATTTTTCAGACAAAAGAAGTCCGGTAAGTTCTTCAAACCCAAGTTTGTAAATTTTCACTTCTTTCTTCATTGAAAGTTACAGTGTCAATTTAGAGGAAATACTGGGAAAGAATATTTCGAATGCTTGCAAGGGTAAGCATACCCACAAATATATATACATTTAAGACAATTGACCAAATGTGAAACATGGCAGGATACTTAAGATTTCTTAAGTAAGGAATTTTAGGGGTGGTAATAATAATGTGATTGTGGTTGAAAGACAAGAGCCCTTATGTTTAAGAAATACAGACTGAAAATAAAGAAAAAAGATATTTACAGATTAAGTAAAATATGTTTGGGATTGACTTCAAAATTCTCTGGGGTGGGGGCAGGACACGTGGGTCGCTCAGTCGGTTAAGTGACTGCCTTTAGCTCAGGTCATGACCCCAGGGCCCTGGGATCTAGCCTCGTCCAGGCTCTATGATCAGTGAGAACCTACTCCTCCCTCTCCGTGAGATTCCTCCCTGCTTGTACTCTCTGTCAAATAAATAAATAAAATCTTAAAAAAACAAAAAGCAAAAAACAAAAAAAACAACCTTTGAAAAAATTCTCTGGGGTAGAGGAGAAATTAGGTGGGGGAATTTAGGACCCAAGTCATTGTTAAAGCCAAATGATGGGTAGGTATATGGGTGGCTCATTATACTAATTTTATGCTTGTTTGAAATTTTCTACAACAAAAAAGTTTTAACATAAAAATAATGCTATGCAGTAAAAATTCTATTAACTCATTTTTCTTTCAAAAGTCGGAGGCATTGGTATGATGATGATCATCAACATTATCATCAAAATAACTAGCATATATTGAGTGCTTTCTATGTATGCAAAGCAATGTTCCAAGCACTTTGCATGCATTAACTAATTTAATCCTCTCAATAATTCTGTTACATTGTTACTAGTCTTATACTCATTTTACGCATGAGTAGAAAGAAGTAAAAATAAGTTAATTAACTTGCCAAGATAACTCAGCTAGTAAGGAGAGGAGCCAAATTCGAACCCAAGTAGCCTTGCTCCAGAGCCTTTAAACACAAGGAATACAAATTTTCAGTAAGAATTTTTAAAATGTATTGTTATATGTGTTCGAGTATAAGAGACATACATTCCCAAAAAGGCAATAATTTTGTAATTATTTTATCTCAGACCAGAAAGAAAACTTAAGACACTTGTATCCCATTCCTTCTTAATTAAGACTTGACTTAGTCCTTAAGACCTAGCCACTGGTCATCCAAGGCAGCCAAGATTCATCCAGATTGGCGATTTGTACTGTCTCATGGTGACCGTTCATTTTTAATTGAAGATACCTATCTTAGAAGTGAAATACCAGATTCTCATGAGTTTAATAGACACTTAATATCATCTTTAAGTTAGGTGGCCCACACAATTACCTCCTACAAATTTCCCCACTCTACACCTTTACTAAATGTCAGCCATACTGACAGTCTATACTTTCTTTGTGAGAAATAGTTAACCATGCAAGTATCACTTTTAAATTGGCACATGCATTCCATGAGGTAAAGAAAAAAAAAAAAAAAAAAAAAAACAAGGCCTACTTAAAGATTCCTAAAACAAAAAATTACTGGCCAAAGGATTCACTTCAGAAAGAGTTAGTCCCATGCCTTACCCATCCATCAGCTATAATTCAACCTTGGATATCGCCACAAATTGTCTTCTGTACTTGTTCCAATTCAGCTTCTCCTGAATTTCCTCATCATATAACCCCAGCCACGAACTTCCCTCACTTTCCACCGTAAGATCCGTGTTTAGCTTCCCAATACCAGCCCAGACACAGTGTGACTCCATTTGAGTACTCCACACCCACGCCGGAAGCTCACGAGTTCTGGACTACTACCCCATTCTGGTAAGCTATTACGTACCAGGCTGCCGAGAGGCTGCCCTAGACATTAGCTTGCAGATCTAGAGAAACTGACTTCTTTAAGTCTACTAATTTATCACCAGTAATGACTCCTTCCACAGGTGTGTTTTCGTATGTTGCTTTCTTCCTACCTCCCTCGCCACGATCTCTTGAGATGGAAAGCATGGCATGTGGATGTGAAAAGTCTCCTGAGGTGATGACCTAATAGTTCTATACCTTCAGTTTCACTGGCTTGAACCAATTCACGTTTTCCCTCCCATTCGTAACAACTAACAATTAAAACATTTCACCGAGACGCTTTCAAATGATCAACTTCAGTGAAAATTCTAACCAAAAAATTTTTTTTGCAGGTTTGTTTCCTTTTCCTGCAACGTGAAAAGCTGTGAGGGCAGTAATTCTGTCCATCTTGTTCACCTGTGTAACCTCCCTGCCTGGCATCTGACACAAATTTATCATTAATTGGTTGAAAATCTGATATAATATACCTTCAAAACTAGTTAATTTGTTAAGCCCTTTGTTCTTATATTAATAAAGATAAGTTTTAGCTGAGGTTAGTCTACATTTTAAATTAGCTGAATCTGACTGGGAAGATATGTAATATAAAATGATTTTAGTCTGGGTTGCCTTTTTAGAAATGTGAATCCAGCATAAAAAGGTATTTATGCTACTTTATTTATGATATTTTAATCTAAGTTTTAAAACCTCAATTTTTAAAAATTGAGTGAATATCTTTGTGGCTATTAGTACAGAAAAGGGACTAGTGACTATGTATAAGGAAACATTAAGATTTGATTCATCTATCTAAAAATGATGTCGGCTGCTTTTGGCAGTAGTGGACATGCCATGACAGAGGGTCTATGCAAAGGTTGATAAGCATCCTGTCAAGAATATTATAGAAACTCCTTTCTAGAAATTGATAGGAGGTTAAACTAAATGACCTTTATATCCCTTTTACCTATTGAGATTTTACAACTTCTTCCTTTAAAACTAACTGCTTTCCTACATAGTCATATAAAAATGCAAAGGAGAGCACTAATTTTTAGGATTTAGGGAAATATAAAAAGTTAAGAGTGTATGTTTATGTCAAAGTCAGCACTCTTCCCTTGGCGAGAAGGGGATTCTTGAACAGCACAGCTGCTATTTTGCAACTCTCAGAGCATAAAAACATAATGCAAATTCCCGGACCTTTACTACATACAAGTTTTAAAACATTGATTTCCAATTTATAACCACTTGTTCTCTGTAGCAAAGGAAAAAGATGACATTGTCAGATTTATAAAATTGTTGTTGCTAGCTTTTTAATGTGTTATATTTAAGAAAAACACATCTGTTGGTACAGAAGAAATAAAAAAATGAATATAGAAATGAGATGTGTTACCTAAGTTTTCTTTTATCTTACCTGTTTTTAAATTTAATTTGAAAAACTGTTTGAAATGTTAACATGGCTTTAAATTCCAAATTAAAAAACACCAATAATTTTTTTGTCATTAAACTATTTTCTGTTATCTTCTACTTTATATTCTGTATGTCTAATAGCATGGATGCCTCAGATTCATTTTGAGGAATTTTTTTATATCATAAAGAATTTATACATTCAAGGTAGAAGACAGCACAGATCAAGAATCTTAGCTGCAGGGCGCCTGGGTGGCTCAGTCGTTAAGCATCTGTCTTTGGCTCAGGTCATGATCCCGGGGCTCTCGGATCAAGCCCTGCATCAGGCTTCCCACTCAGGGGGAAGTCTGCTTCTCCCTCTGCCCCTCCTCCTGCTTGTGCATTCTGTCTCCCTCGCACTGTCTCACAAATAAATAAATGAAATCTTTAAAAAAAAAAAAAAAGTGTCCAGTACTTGATTTCAGCTCGGGTCTTGTTCTCAAGGTTGTGAGTTCAATCACCACATTGGGCTCCACATGGAGTCTACTTAAAAAAAAAACAACTAAAATTTAAAAAAATGTACTTAAAAATTAAAAAAAATATATCTGAGCTGGAAAGGAAACATGTGTTAAGGCACATGAGGAAGGCGGGGATGAGACCCAGAGAATGTGAGAAGAGATGTCTGGTACAGGTGTCAGAGAAGTTAGTGCGGTTCAAATTGCTGGAGCTCCTGTAGGCCAGAAATGAGGTTGTGACCCACCATGCTCAAGAACTGATCCTCTTGTAGAAATGGCACTTCTTTCTAACCGTGTAGTCTCATGAGAATGTGGAACTATATTAGCCTTAGATGCCCATGTAACTCTTCATTCCCTTGGCATGTTCAATTCAAATCACACTAGCATCATGGCTACTTAATATTTTTGTGTATATTTCCTTATTCTCAATCCTAATTAAATGTAAGCTCCTTAAGAATAAAATTTCTCTCTATATGGTTGGTATTGTGTTTCTTCTATCTCAAATGGTGCTTTGCATTTATTAGGCTCTCAAGAAATACGTGTGGAGTGAATAAACAAATATTTAAAAAGTATTTCAAAATGAAATAAATTAATCTCTTAGGCTAACTCCTGTGTATTTAGTTTTACTCAGAATTATCAAGTTTATAAGCATATATATTAAAGATTCTTCTTAACAAAATATGAAGAAGGACTGAGATAAGTTAATTATAAATAAAATACCCCTATAGTATCTAATGCATTTGAAGGAAATTCATAGTAAGGTATATTTTATTTTATATGTACATACACACATAGTAATGTAAATTTGAGGAACATATGGGTAATAGGTAAGTAGAACTCTTCCATATTTTAGTCAGTCAGTAACTATTCTATATTGAGATAATTAATTTACTTTTAAAACTATCACCAGAAGCTTTAGGCAAATATAAATAGGTTTGTTATTTGACATAGTAAATTATCTTTCATTACTTATTCCTTGTCCGCCTATAATAAGATTTCAAAAGAATAGAAAACCCAGAAAGAACCTGAAAGTTTTACTACTGCCTTCTATTTTGTCTCATACACTTTAAGATGAACAAATTATAACTAGCACATGTACTGAAACATGATTTCATAAATGACTTAAAACTAATGGAAAATTTGAAGACAATTAAAATACTCAACTTTATTAGAAGGTGCTTCATAGCTCATCTTCCCCTCTGTTTTCCTTTCCTTCCCCTAATGACCTCTGGGAAACATTCTGAGGTTATCCAAGGGGACAGGGATGGAGGGATGGGGTAGCCCGGTGAGGCATATTAAGGAGGGCATATGTTATAATGAGTACTGGGTATTATAGGCAAATAATGAATCATGAATCAAAAACTAGTGATGTACCGTATGGTTGACTAACATGACATAAGAGAAAAAGAAGTGCTTCATATTTGAGGAAGCAAATCAAACATGCAAGTTTTGCTCCTGCATTCTTGATATACATGAAAAACTCACATTGCCCCTTAATATCATTTTATATTAGAAAATTTAAAGGAAAAAAAAGAAAAATTAAAGAAATACCATAACAAGAAATAAGTAAAAAGAGTACATTCATATGCATTTTCAAAATTCACACAAAACTCAAGTTTCTGGTATGTCCCCACCTAGGACTGCTCAGGACAGTAGTTTTTGGAAGGAGAATGTACACTGGAGTCACTTCCTTTTAGTTGGGAATCATCACAAAAATAGTATCCTCATTGCTTCTCTTATAATGTATTATAAAATCTATTCCCTAACTTTTATTGGGCAGGATGCAAATTCTCCACGGAAATTTGAATACAGTGCCTAGCATAACAATAGTTTCAAAAATATCATGATACTCTAGAGAAAATTATTTCCTTCATTCAAAATTATTATCAGAACTGTTATATTCAATCATAAATTTCACTGAGACTTTTCAGAAAACCAGATTAATCCTGAAATATGAATATATCTTGCCAATTGGTTTAGTTGGTAAATCAGCCAAATTAGAAGTTAGTCTTTCTGGAATTATTTATAGATGAAGAGCAAATTCAATATAGAGACTATTGGAGCAAGTAAGGATATTTAGTTCATCCATGGACTTCCTAGAGGAAGAGAAATCCAAGTTCAGAATCAAGGATAATCAGGATACAAAATATTAAGGCATGGCTAAGACCTAAATTTTAGAAAAAGAGATTATTTAATGTCTCAAAGCTTATATCAAGGGTCTAAACTTGCCTTCTACTTTAGATTAACTTCTTCAAATATTAATACACTTTCTCTATCATCTATTTATTAAACATTAAAAAAAAACACAAAACAACCCTTGTTTATCAATGTTTACTGAAATTCTTCATCCAATTATTCCCACACTGCCCTGGGAGGCAATGAGTCTAGGCTGCAAGTTATCCCAGTGAGCCCCTGCCATTCCCAGTGATTACCATCTTGCTTTCTGAGAAATTCTTTTACAAAATGATTTAGAATCTTCTTCAGGGTCATATTCAAGGGGCTTCTTATGCTGTATGTGTACATTCTTTCTTTCTTTTTTTTTTTAAGTCATAACTGCATTAGCTTATTTACTCATCCATTACCTCTCTTGTCTATGGGCCAACAAATTCAACTGCAATTTAGTTCAAATATCTTAAAACATAATTCATATGGCCTGAATTCATTTAAAATAGCCAAGACTTTTCTTTCCATTTCTTCCTGTATCTTGGGCTCTCATGATACTTACTCTCACTATTTTTATTTTCTCTTAGAAAGATGAAAACAAAAGAATAACAAATTTCTTTGTATCATTTTGGATGCTTGCCATATATACTCAAAGATGAGAATACACTGAATGTTATATTTTTACTTGATTACTTGATGTAAATTTACTTTATCTGTATCCCGAACATGGAGTTACAAATTTTAAGGGGAAGAGCTGGCTTACAGTTACTCTACACTTTCCAATCTGGATTCTAGATCAAGTTTTCAAAAAAATTAATAATACTGAGGAAGTCATTCTTTTTTCCTGTCTTGTTTAATAAATAATTAGGATATAATGCCTGCAACTGTGCCCACTTTATAGACTTTCCCCCTTTTACTGAATAATTCCAAATGCATGTAACTATTTTGTAATAAATCCCATCTATTATAAAAAAGAAAATCTCTCTTGTTACCATTCTCCCCTTCAATGACTGTCCCAGTTTTTCCTATCCCTTTTCAAGTGTTATGTATACTCTGTCACCTCATCTCCCCATGACTTGATCTTGAACTCATTTTAGTCAATTTTTTATTTCTCCCTTTCTAATAAAACTACTTTTTTCAAAATCAACTGTGAAGTCAATATTGCCATATCGGATTGTCAATTCTCAGACCTCCCCTTACTTAACAGCGGCCCTGGACATGTTGATTATTCCTTCATTCCTGAAACTCTTTCTTCACTTGGTTTCCAAAACACCATTCTGTCTCTCTTCTCCGCAAACCTCAATGGCAGCTTCTTCTTACTCTATTGCTTTTCTTTTTTATCCAATCTTTTTAAGCTCAAAACATTACAGGGTACCTTCTGACCTTTTCTCTTTGCTATACGCGTTCCCTCATGATCTCATTCAGACCCACACCTTTAAATACCATCTATATGCTGATGGCTCCAAAATTTATATCTTTAGCTCAGACCTTTTGCCTGAACTGCCCTCATCTCTGGACTCACATCTCCACTGGGATCTCTAATAGGCATCCTGAAATTCACATGTCCAAAAAAACGAACACTTAATTACCCAGTTCCACAGCTGCTCCTTCTATCATCTTGTTAATCTCTGTCCCATTCCACTCACTTTCTTCTCAGAGTCAACTAAAATGATGAATCGGTAGTGTTTCATTCTAGTTCACACAGCTCTAAATGATACATAGAAACACAAATCTGAATATATCTATATATGTGTGCAACCTTCAGAAATATGTAGCATATTTTTAAGTTGAGCTTACATAAATAACATCATGCTGTTAATATCTTTTTTCCAACTTTTATTGTGTTTGTGAGACTTCTCTAAGATGGTTCCCATAGATCTATTTATTCATTTGAAGTGCTGTATGAAATTACATCATCCAACTATGCTATCTTTTATTTATTCATTCTTCTATTGCACTGTTCAATCGGTTCCAAAATGTTTGGTATTATAAACAATGTTGCAGTAAAATGCTTATTTCATCTCTGTACTAGGCCTTTGCATGCCCTATTTTATGTTATTCTCACAGAACAATCTTGATAGTATTATCCTCTTTCATCATAAAAAAAGACTGAATCTTAAAGAGATTGTGTAATTTTCCTAATGTCACACAGTTTGTCAAGGACACAGACAGAATTTGAAATCACATTTATGCCATTTCAACATCCAGATATTTTCTCCTTCTGCACTAATTTATCTGGTACTAAATCCCATGAATGAAATCTTTGTAGGAATAACACTGACAGTAATAGGAAACAATGAAAAAGGCCCATGACAAGTCCTTATCTTTGCTTCAATGAGAATTCTAGAAAATCATGAGTGGGCAATGAGAGCACTAGTATGGGAGAAACAGGAGTATAGTAGTGGCAGCCCCATTTAGAAATCTACTGTTTAAAACCTTGTTATCAACTTGTTAGGCATTCCAGTTCTAGAGCTACTGCCAAGAAATTCATAGGAACTGGTGACTCAAGTGTGGCCTGAGGAAGAAGCAGAAGAGAAGTCAAATAGGAAGTTTTAGTTGGTGTGATTGAGACTCATGGAAAAATACTTGATATTAACCAAAATGAGAAAATTAGAAAGATAGGATGGAGCAAGGTACAGGGAGGAGGGAACTTAAGTACTTGTTGATGTTCCTTTTGATGTTTTACTTATCAAAAACTTTAAGCCAAGAATTCCTATTTGCCTACTCAATAAGAAAAAAGATCAAGAAGTAAATAGCACATAGGAAAAAGAAAAGCAGCACACCATGCTGCCTCCTTATAGACACACATCTAGAAAAGTGATGCTTTTCTTCTTTCCCTTGCCTCCATACCCATGCCATTTAGCTTCCGGCTAGAGATTCAATCATCAGCAATGACAGAAATTGATCATTAGTATCGGTAGAAGGAATAATAGAAAGCACATCAAGCTAGGAGATTAAACAATAAACATGCAGTATCAATTTGTCTATACTGATCTGCTCTGGCCTTGGATCTTGCTTTTAAAAATTGTATATTAATAATTGTATGCCTGGGTGGCTCAGTCAGTGAAGTGTCCAACTCTTGGTTTTGGGTCAGGTCATGATCTTGGGGTTGTGAGGTTAGCCCCACGTCGGGCTCCGTGTTCAGTGAGGCATCTGCTTCTCCTCCCACTCCCCCCCGCCCCTCCCTCCACTCACACACTTGCTTTCTCTCTCAAATAAATTAATTAATTAAGAAAAAATTGTATTCTTGCCTTGTTCCCCTACAGGATTTATTCCTAATGCTGTAACTGGGGCCTATCCTGCTCAAGAACCCGAACCTTGGTTCCATGTTCAATGGCTTGGTTTCCCTTGGCCTATAGTTCTTCTGTTTCCCATCTCAGCATTTTCTGTTTTTGGAAATCCAACCCAAAAGCCAATTCTCCATGGTCAGGTGTCCCCAATATATGCATGTATTTGTGTGTGTGTGTGTGTGTATGCATGTGTGTGTGTGCATGTATATGTGTGTGTGTGTATTTTCCCCCCAGAACTTACTTTTTTAAAAAAATATTTTATTTATTTATTTAGACAGACAGAGATCACAAGTAGGCAGAGAGGCAGGCAGAGAGAGAGAGGGAGATGTAGTTCCCCGCTGAGCAGAGAGCCTGATGCAGGGCTCCATCCCAGGACCCCAAGATCAGGACCTGGGCCAAAGTCAGAGGCTTTAACCCACTGAGCCACCCAGGCACCCCTAGAACTTTCCTTTTGTCTACTGCTTACAGCCCTCTGTTTGTCACCTACTGCCTGCCAGAATTTTCTTGTCTGTTTCAACAGCCTGACTACTGTTTAGTCTTCTCTACATCCTGGTCCTCATACCTAAATATTTTTAGAATTTGAATACTATGACTTTTGGCTTATCACATGAACTAACAAGCACCCATTATGTAGAAGGAGAAAAGTTAATGGCATGGAGAGAGAATCCCTTGTCTTCCTCTAGAGAATAAGGAGGCAAACACAGAAGAGAAAAATATTAAAACAGGAAAAAATCAAATGCCAACTATGAGGGCTGAGTAAAAACTACTGACGTGGCAGGAAACATTAAGTATATAGTCTAATAGACCAATATAGTCCAAAGATTTGGATAATTTTGTTCTCTGACAAACTTTCCTCAGATTCCAAAGTGTGAATAAACTCAGTAAAATGCTATCAAATCCTGAAGATATGAAAATCCTATATGAATAAATGTTAATGTTTTTGTGTGTCAATTAGCCATAAAGAATTGCACAGTACAACTTCAAATGCAGTTTCAAATGTTTCCACATTTGCCAAATTGTTGTGCTTCTGAATTGATTCTTAGAGGCTTTTTGTTGTTTCAATTATAAAAAATCTAATTTAGGAAACCCACAGAAGAATCATTATGCCTTTTAAGAACATCTAGAACAGTAATCTCTCTCTCGCTCCTTTTTTAAGGATTATTCTTCCTAGGGAAAAAAGTACAAAAATAAAAGCAAAGACATAGATATTTTGGAAAATAAAGTGAGACGGTGATCAGTGGAAAAGGCTACCCTTAAATTCAACAAGAGTATAAGAAATATGCACAGACTTAGAAGTATATACAGTAATTGGAACCATCTGCTAACAAATACAGGTACTACAAGACCTGTTTCAAAGACTAAATTGGACTCATTTGTTATTAGCAGTATATATTTGCATTCAATTAATGTGTTAAAATCCTTTAAAAGTATGCTCTCTTAAGTGGGTTAAACATGTTCATTGTAATCTTGTTTATACTAATAATTGGCTTAGCAAATCTTTTCTTTATATCTAGTACAAAGGTAAACTTTATCAAGCCCAAGCTAAATTATCATAAATTCCATATTAGCAGAAACCAAATTAATGAGGTTTGATTGTACCAAGAAAATTGCTTTTGCCATTTGCTTAATTTCATCTGCTGTATATAATAACAAAAAATTCAAGTGATGGAAGGGGTAGATAATTCAGTATTTGCAAAAATATTAGTAGAAGCAAGGCAAACTTTCAGAAACTCTAATTTAGTGTTATATTTATTTGTTTAGGTTCCGTGTGTAATACGATGTTAAGTATATTACTGTACCATGCTATTACGGAACAGATGTTAAATGCAATGTAAAAATGTCAGGGGTAAATGATTGATGATCCTCTTTGCCATTTCAAAGTAAACCATGATTATTTATATGCTCTGGACATTGCTTGAAAGCATCATATTAAATCTAAACAATTGATCCATTTTCAAGGGTTTTTGTATAATGTATTATTTATGTGTTTTTTATTCTTTGGTGAAAATGCCCCAGTAGAAGGAAGTATTTAGAGTCTCAAGGGCTCCACCCAGTCCATATGGTAGATTTGTTCTCTGTGTAATACTTACCTTTTCCCTCTAGGCCCATATGGCAAGTCCATAGGCTGCCCAGGCCCCTCTGTCCTCCACAGGGGCCATATGGCAAGTTCAGTGAGCACTCATTTACCTTGTATTAATATTTTATCTGCCTCAGACAGAAAAAGAGATCAGATTAAGGAAAGTCAGCCCCTGAAAATGGTTTAGCCATATAATCAATACTGAGTGTCAATGTGGTATGAGATATGGGTTCTGTTATTTCATTGATATTAAAAATAGCAAATCCATTTGAATAATTTATCAAATTATTTCATAAGCTCTTTTGATCACTTGATATACATTGACAGGATACTATTTAATTATGCTAATCATCTAGGCAATATTAACTCATGATAGTATAAGCTTATAAAGTTCAGAACTGGTTTAAACATATAGGCTTTGATATATCCAAAGAGATAAGACTGAATCTAAATTATAATCTATATTACCATAGTAATTGCTCTAAGATTAAGTCATTGCTATAACATTTGTAACTATAGGCTAAACTTTTGCTGTCAACTTAAAGTAATGAAGAACCCTGAGTACTTTATTTAAAATTAGAATTTACATGAAAAATACGGAAAAATTAAAAATACTACATTTCTGCATCTTTTACTGACGCTACAGATTCTTTTTTTTTTTTAATTTATTTATTTTACAGAGATCACAAGTAGGCAGTGAGGCAGGCAGAGAGAGAGGAGGCAGGCTCCCCACAGAGCAGAGAGCCCGATATGGGGCTCGATCCCAGGACCCTGAGATCATGACCCGAGCCGAAAGGCAGAGGCTTGAACCCACTGAGTCACCCAGGCGCCCCGACACTACAGATTCTTATAAAGGTACCAAGTGAATAAACTTTGTGGGGGTAATTTATTTCAGTGTAAATTCATCTAGTTGATAAAAATCATTATTTTTTTTAACTCCGTTTACTTCCGAGACAGACATCCCATCTCTTTGTTTAGTCTTTAACACCTGGTAGCATTGTATGACCTGATACATTATAATGACATACCCCATCATCAAATTATTATTCCAAGCACTTAACAACTTCCAGAATATGCCAGAGAAACATGCATATCCTTTATGTTAGTTATAGCTAGGTATGGATATTTCTTTCATCTCCATCCATGAAAAGATACTTGCCTCATTTTTTAAAACATCTTCATTATTAATAACTCAAGTTCAGTTATTCAAAGTGAACAAAAACAACAATGCAGACTGCCACACTTATGGCAATTTATTTTTGTTAGGTCTTGGAATTCTTGTAAGCTTACGTATGAGCTCTGACATGAGAATGTTCAAAAGAGGGAGTTCATGCTTTGTTGCTTCGTTCTTTCTTTAATATAGTTCAGTGTTTTCTTCTTGGACATGTCTTTCAATCAGTCAACCTCTCTCCACAAAACAATTATAAAGAGTTGGGTATTTTTTTATAATTTGATTCCACACTAAGTGCATATCCTATTATCATGTTTTTCCCATCTTCCTCTGAGTCCCTGCATCTGTAATCATGCTTGTTATGATCTCTGTCCAGAATGTATTTGCCAGGCCAATGTAAATTCCGAGATCATATCACATAGGTGATATGAAATAGATTCTGAAGTCATTTGAAATTTTAAAATGATAATATTGAAATAAAAATGTTAATGTGTTTAGGTTTGTCACCTGTGAGTGCAAGTAAAGTCATAATTAAAATATAAAGATAACATCAGGATCTCTGACAGCTTATTTTAGGCTTGTATATAGAGAAACATATTTTAATGAAAATATAAAAGTTTAATTTTATGCACTGAATATTTCCATGGAGTCAGCACTTTGCTATTTTGTGATAACATGTTAAAATTAATGGGATGTCTTAACTAAGTTCTTTCTGCATATATACATATAAAAAAGGGAAAGCTCTGAACCTGACTTCATAAATAACATTCACTGTGATTTTGTTAAAGTTTAGATGTGGGGATTTGTATTTGAAATCCTCGGAAGGTTACAGGGTGCAACCCTCCAACAATATCTCTGAGTCTTCAGGGACAAAATCCCATTATGTGGAGTTCAGTGAAAGGGGTAAACACCACCATAAAGAAATACAAATTGCACATATTTCCCATTTAGCTAGTGTCACCAAAGTTCACCATTTAGAATTCTAACCAGTTAGGACTTATTCTTGGAGGTCAAGTACCTTGTGAACCTTGTCATCTCATTGATGACATCATATCCCATCCATCAGTTCTTTCAGGAGCATACTTGCCATCTGCTCAGCACACGTTGTAATAACTTATTAGACAAATTCACAGGGTAACAATCTGTACAATGACACTGTTATCTTAATGCTGGCACATACTGAGATAACAACCACTGTTTCTTTGTCAGAGCCCAAGGATTCTGCCCTCCAACTTTAACACAGAAGTTAGGAGGCTGTTTAAACTTCTTAAGTCTCCAGAAACTACAAGCATATGGGCAGAAACATTTTTCTCCACTGTAGGGCCACAAATGAAACTCACCTCATAAGGAGGTCATTCCAATGGATGATCCCTGCTTAGTGTTTGTGAGCTGTGAATTTCTTTTATTTTTCTCCATGAGGGAATCAGATATATAAGAAGTATGTGCCTGTACCCCCATAGAAACTTAAAAATAATAACATTCATAATCGCCAAGCAATAAAGCTCAATACCTTCCCACTTGCTAAAATAATATAATTACAATAATTTCCCGACCTGTTCCAGATGACTACAATCTCTCTTATTTTTTTTTTTCTAAAGACATTTAATTAGCAGAAAGAGGGTCTCAAACATATAGCTGACACTGCATACCTGTAACTATAATAGGTCCTTTGGAAAAACCAAGGACAGTGTCCAAGATCACGTACCTATATTTTAGCAGCTTTTTATTTGCAGCGTAGAATTATTAGGCATACTTAACCTAGCAGCTATCAAAGGTCTTATGACTTAATGAATCCCGGCACAACCGTCTCTCTATCCCTTAGCTTTAAAAATTATAAATTTTTAGAGAAGATGGTTTTTATTTTGCATTACATGAAATTTATCCTCTGTTCCTTCTTTTGGCTTGTCATTTATTCCAGCTTACACTGTGATCAACATTGTACTAAAATAAAGTCAAGTACAACAGCCGCTCCCTGCCCATCAAAACGCACAGACGTCTGCCAAGCACTTGTAACAGCTGGTGTTACATTAATTAGTTTAAACTATTTATTTCATCCATCTCCAGAGCAGATTGAGCAAAAACATTAGAGATTATTCTAGCATCTGTAAGTGCCCTGCAAACATTAACCAAGGAAAGTTAGAATATTCATTGGTATCGTATATGCACAGATACACAAATATCTGTTTATATTGATATATATGATTTAAGAATCCGAAAAGTCCCTATAAATGAGTAAACTCTATCATATACTTAGTGAAGAGATGTTTTATTAACTGCCTTTACAAACATAAGTTTTCGTCTTATATTTATCTTTTGTGTCCACCAAGTTTCTCTCTTTAAAAATTATCACTAGAAAGTGATAATAATTCCTGGCAGCATGGGCCATTAAACAATATATGACAGGGACTGGGTGACTCAGTGGATTAGTCACAGATTTTATAGCCACTGTTGGAATCCTGCCCTAACTACAGTGATCAAAACACTGTTATCAAATGGTTGTAAAAATCTCAATTAAAATTACTTCAATGGCCTCCACTAGGTTCTTAGCAAACTACATCCCATAACATGAATCTACACGTTATTGACAAAATTAACTCAACTGCCACTTTTTGGCTTAAGAGAATTTAGAAATTAACTATCTAACTGACTCTTCAAGTAATGGTTGTCAACAGGGACTTGATTATAAATGTGTGTCCATTAAACACCTGTCAGTCTATGCTTTTTGTGGGACTTCTACATTTTTAAGACTACATTAGCTTCCACCATGCCTTTTCTAGAAACCAAATACATATGGATTAAACTAACATTGGATGCATCTGCTCATGAAAAACAAAACATTCTGAAATATATGAAGACGAATTCACAAAAGTAATGGTAGAGAATACTCACGATTTAAAAATTTTTGTATAGTATCAAAATCATACCATGTCAATTCCCCCAAGGTTGATGGTATCCAAAGCAATCTGTTTTAGTCACCAAAGCAATATCATGAACAGAATTTGACACATAACTTATTCAACTAAGGGCAAACAGAAAGGTCTACATGATAGATAGAAAACAAACATTTAGGAAATAATCTGATCTTCAGGGAAGAAAAGTAAGAAGGAGTGAAGAGCATTCGGGAAAACAATACTGTATACCTTGGCAAAACTTTTCCATATAAATAGCCAGAAGTCCTGAAGCAATACTCATTATTCCTGGAGTTAAAAGCTTTTGCTGTTTTAACCTTACTCAGGTCAAAAATCAATCTCTATAAAGGAAATTAATTTTACTCCTTGGCATTATATTTTCCTATAGCAGATGCAAAAAAAAAAAAAAAAAAAAAACCCTGTATAAAAAAATTTAAGCAATATAACTGTATTAGATTTATCTTAGACTGAAATAACCCAGATGCCCAGATGTTGAATTTTGAGATTAAGGGGGCTATTAGAATGCATTCCTATGGTAACATTGCCTCTTCTTCTACACTGTGTTTTTTAGCTAAGGGGATTTACCTTGGTTACCTACCTTTGTTTATGGGCAATTTAATCACTAATAATTTAATCATTAATATCAGACTATTATAGGCTGTTTTAGAGCTATTTCTCCTCAAAATTTAGGTGTTGCAGCCCTAATTTCCATTGTGACTATATTTGGAGACGGGCTTGTAAAGAGGTAATTAAGGTTAAATGAGATTACAAGAGTGTGAGTCTTATCCAATAGGACTGGTGTCCTCATTAAAAGAGGAAGAGAGGGGCACTCTCGGGTGACTCAGTTAGTTAAGCATCTGTCTTTAGCCCAGGTCATGATCTCAGGGTCTTGGGATAATCCTGCGTCAGGCTCTATGCCCAGCTGGGATTCTGTTTCTCCATCTCCCTCTGCTCCTCCACCTTTTCGTGCTCACTCTTTCTATCTCAAATAAATAAATTTTCTCAGTGGGATGAATCTCTGCCTTCAGCTCAGGTCATGATATCAGGGTCCTGGGATCGAGCCCCACATCGGGCTCTCTGCTCAGCAGGGAGCCTGCTTCCTCCTCTCTCTCCGCCTGCCTCTCCGCCTGCTTATGATCTATCTGTCAAATAAATAAATAAAATCTTTAAAAAAAAATCATAAAAAAAAAAAAAAGAGGAAGAGATGCCAGTGGTACCAGCACACGTGGAAAGGCTAGGTGAAGACACAGTGAGAAGGTGGTGTCTCCAAGCCAAGATAACTCAGGCTTCAGGGAACAGTAAACTGCCACAACCTGATTTTGGACTTCTGGCTGCCATCACTGTAAGAAAATAAATTTCCCTTGTTTAAGTCATCCTGTCTTTGGTATTTTGTTCTGGGAGCTCTAGCAAATAGACAAGGAACCACAGCACAGATACTGGAAACCATCCTAAAGTGGGGTACTCATTTCTCACATTCTACAGTTCTCCTATCAATCCTCTATCAATCCTCTCTAAACCTCAATTTCACCACTGTTAGAATGGAGATAAAATGGTACCCATTGAAGAAACTTATTGTTAGTATTAAATGTGATAATGCCATGCTCTTACCACTACATCACAACCTCACGGGGTTGGAGAAACAAATCGAGCCATAGGTGGACAACGTAGGAATAAGGTGAGACTTGTCTCCAGAAGTGTAAACAAGAATTTAGGGAAGAAGAAATAAAAAAGAATTTTGAAGGAAAAGTAAAGGAGATAATCATATATATGATTGAAAGGACAAGTTAACAAAGTTCCAGAAATCTAGTAAAAACAGACACAAAAAAGAAAATGGTGAGAATAAATTATTGATTATAAGAAAAATAACTGATTTAAATATAGACAGATTGAATTATTAAACAATTATATATAAATTCAGACAATATGTTTCAGGGAATAGTTCATCCGAGGAAGACAGTCAGATTTAAAAGGAAATTAAACCAATAGGAGTTTGTCCTCTAATACTAATAGGAAGCATGGAAAACCACAGAGAGCCATACATTTGTAGAAAGCAAGGAGGAAAATTTGAAATCAGTATCAACATAATGTTTGTTCCAGTAATATAACATGGGGGAACCAGGTAAGGAGGTAAATTGGCAGGCATGTATATAGACAAAATAATATTCCTGTACAGATGGGGTACACACACATCCTCTATTCCTCGCTGGAGAAGCATGAATACACTGAAGTTTGATACCAAGCTCTTGTTATGTGGATCCAATGAACACGTCTGTCTCGGTTATTATGTTAAAGGAATGGCATTTTGGTTAGAAGCAGGGTCTCTGGAGGGAAACCTACCCACTACCCATGAGCCATGTTGACCTCGGTCTCTGTCTTGTTCCCCTTTTCTGTAAAATGGAGATAATAATAGTAGTCCTTAAAAGTAGCCATGAGGACTGAGTTATTATACCTTCAGTAGTCAGAGCAGTTCTTGGCATATAGGATGCACTATGTAAAAGTTTTCTGGGATTAACAAATATTTTGAAAGCCAATGGGGGCAGAGATGATATTCTTCTTTCCATTTTTTTTTCTTTTTTTTTTCCGTTTTTTTTTTTTTTCCTAAAACAGGTTATGACTTGCCCATTTGTAATCTATGTGTGAATATGGATATAGATATATATAGATTAGATAATCAATATAAAATACATAAATGCATGTGGCTTTATTATAGCTTTAAATCTCATAACTATCTAGTACAAGTTCAATGGGAATTAAAAATACTAGCTATATCCTAAAACATACTCTAAAGCCACCTCTAGAGGAAAAAAACCCTAAACGAGAATCTTTTAATCTTTCAAACTCATGGAAAACTGTTGTTCATATAGGCTCTCTTGTAAGCAGACTCAACATTTGTTGACATTCTGAAGCCATAATCCATCATTTTCATCTCTTCATGGTTGACTCCTCATGTCTTTGCTTCACCCAGAAAGTTAAGTAATCATCCGATGCCAAAGTATCAGATAAAAATGTCAAATCACATATGTGGTCAGCTTCTACAGGATACTTAACCCCACATTCCCTCTCAAATGGCCTGCAGAGGAAGACCCTCACACTTATACTTAGCTTAGTACTTAGCCGCCATACTGTCCTTACTACTACTAACAAAATCCATTTAAAACTTAAAAAAAATAAACGTTAATACTTTAATTTCAAGGGAGCTTCAGGTTCACATTTTCTTCTCATTTCAAAAGTCATTGTTTTGTAGGTATTTATAGCACAATAGAAGCTGTCATGTGACCGTTCCAGGAAACTGCAAACTACTACAGTAAAACAACGAAATTCAAATTGTTCTGCGGTGTGGAAGAAACTGGATTGTTCTAAATAACGAATGGAACATAAAACATATTGACTGTAGAATTGCAGCCAATGTATACGGTATTCAGAAGCAGAGCATTTTAAAGCTTTGCTAATATAAATAATTATTTGTTTCATAGGCAGGACACACCTACAAAGGAAGTGGGGATGAGAACACCCTGGGACACATCTTCGGAGCTTTTCTAAACTGTTACTTTCACATGGACATACGAATCTAGGAGCACACGGAGAACTGAAGTAGGGAGTATGGGTTGTAATTTTTTTAAAAAGTGCTTCAAGTTTCCCTATGAATCTTCCCAACACTTATCCCCTTCTTGAACATCATTTTCTGACTCTTTCGATGAGAGCACTACTTTGACCCCAAATAACCCATCACGTTCCTTTTAAAGTCAAACTCCAATGCAAATACACTGATATCTTACCACTTACCAAACAAATATGTAAAATCTTTAGCTTATTAAATAGATTTCACTGTATCACCTTTTCATGGCACAGGACCATTAAGATCAATAATAACCACATTTTTATTATTCTTTTATTCCTCCATGATATAACTTAATCAGGTATGGTCTTTAACCCATTTTGACAAGTCTTACAGATGAAAAGTTCATCCCAAAGGTTGAACGTTGCAGGGACTTCTTATTCTAAAACTGTGCACTGTTTTACTTTCTGATGAAATTGTTCACTGACCGACTTGAATTTTTCTTTTCTCTTCCACCTAAAAGTTAATTGTTAAACTTTGCTACAAAACCCTTTGTTCTTATTGAAGTCACTTTGCTTGTCTCTCCTACTGTAAGGACACCAAATCCTAAAAGCTGGCAAGAATGCATATGTTTATTTCACCATTGCTCTGCAATTACTGAATGCCACTTAATTATAGCAACAGATGCTCGAGTGTAGGAACCAGAAAAATCAAACGCCTCATTTCCAGGTTATTTTTTTCCATTGCTTCTGCCAACAGCAGATGTGTGAGCCCCTTGTGCTCTGGCGTAAATACTTATCAAATCCTAACAGGTCACCTATGTCACAAACAACATTTCAGATGCAACTGTTTCACCTGATAATAGGCTCTGAAAATAAAACTGTGAGCTGTAAATACAATGTATTCAGAATGAAATGCCATAATGTGAAATTGCTTTTTCTCTAGCTACAACTGAAGTCCTTGACAGTTTTTGGCAGTGATAAATCACCCTCCCATTAATTGTCTTCTCTCTCATTGTGAGGTGAGCTGCTAAAAGGGGCAGTCAACAAAAATGACTTAAAGGACAAATTTTGGCAAAAAGACAATGAAGAAATCTGTCATTGCTCAGCCTCCAGTAAACTGTCGTGAAACAATCAAAATATATGTAGCTGAAGTGTTTATGTCTTTGTTACGAAGATTATAGAATGATAAGTTTCTGTTAAAGGAGAGGAAGGACCCAGAGAAACTTAAATTGTGGATCCTTGACACCCTCTTCCAAGTGATTTTTCTCCTACAAGACGCATTACTGTCTCTTAGATATGAACATTTTTCTCATCTATTCAGATTCACACTCTGACCTGGAATAAATGAAAAGTTCCCCAAAGTGTGATCACAAGTTATAAAATCTTGTTAACGTAATTTTGAATGGGGTGTAGATTTAATTTTTAAAAATTAATTTTAGGAATTCTTGAATAACATACTTTGCTCTAAAACAGGAAAATAACTCATACTGTTCTACATCCAGAAGTATGTTTGCCACCAGTAGACAATTTAATATTACCATATGCAGTATGAGAAAATTATATGTTACTACAGTGCCTGTCAAACGCACCATTTACATTTTAGTTTATATTCAGTAGTAGTAAGTAGAGATGCATAAAAACCGGACCCATGGCTGCTTCTGCCTTAAAAATGTTCATATTTACTTCGTGTAATTAATGCATTGCTTAAGTTGCTAAATCTCAAGTCTAATTGAACAAGAACAACCCTAAGCCCGATTGGTGCCATTTTTAGGAAAGTACCCAGTCAACCCTCTTTGAATAGCAATAACATATTTGAAAGAGATACAGAGGCAAAATATTAGGACCATAATTACTATACGGGCAGAATAATTCAAATAAAGCAAAAACCGTGAAAGAAACAGCATGCTTTCAAGAATCCTTATGAAATATAGTCAAACATCCTGAAGCATGATTGGTATATTTTCACATCAACAGTTTTTTTTTTTTTTTTCCTAGAAGAATCTCAAATAACTTTACAAATAATTTATGGGTATTTCAATTAATACAGGAAATCACTGAGTCAGTAACTCTAAGGAATGGTTCAATATATCAACTGTGTTCTTGCTAATAGAGAGGTGTCTCTGGTTTGCATTAAATGGGGCAAGATAAAGAAGTGGTATTTTGGTGCTTCAACAATGTAATTCAATGAAGAGCCTACGTTAAGTAAGGAAAACTTAAAATCACCCCAAGACCTATTTTGAAGCTCAAATGCAATGTTATCTGAATATTAATAAATACAGTTTATCGACTATGACATTAAAACATCTTTTGAATGACAGAAATAAAAATTAAGGGATTGATTTTTTTTTTTTTTTCTTTTTTGGTGATCCGCCAGTTTGAGAGCTTACTGAGAGCATATGTAGATAGCATATTTGCAAGTCCATCTCTGGAGGATTGCAAAAGGCCCTTAGCTTGTGAAAAACAGCAATGTTATTTTTTTTTTAACGTTCCCTATATTTAGAGATTAAATCGCTCACTGCACAAACCCATTTGGAACAGGCGCGAAGGTGAAAAGGATAATCAGTACAGTCACTGGTCCGTGTTTCCTAAACGCTTTTGAAAACATTACTGTGCGCAGGCATAAAATTAGCGGCAGGACCTTAAAAAGGCTGGCATTTAGCATGACTTTTTGGAAAGTGACACCCTCATTTTTTTCTTGTAGGATATCATTAAATTTCAATCGCCCTATGGCAGTGCCTTTCCATTAATAACCAATTCACTGTGTCACTTTGGCTCTCCTTTGAAATAATGAGCCTTTGCTTCGCTTTAATAAATTTAAACATATTCTCAAGGCCAGGGAAGATAGGAAACCGCAGATGGGCTGAGAAAAACACGATTCATAAATCCTTAACTGCCTGAGATCGTTGAGAGCAAAACAAAGTAACACTCGTAAAATATTAAACAATCCCAGCTGTATGAGGGAAGCTTCATTAACAAAAATGGACTATTTACTGCCTTGCTCAGAGCCTGTGGGTGGAGAGAGTCAAAGAAATCTTTAAAAAAAAAATTCCACTGCCATTTCTTGCTGTGATTCCTTAACCAACTCATGGAACAATGAAAATACTATCTGGAAATTTCAGTTGCCATGAACTAATAAATAGTATTCAAAATCCTATAAATTATTTTTTCCCACACACACATTTTAATTACAAAGTAACAAATGAAAGTCTGCCATTTTTTTTTTTTTCTTGGAAATACTTCCGGAAGTAGGGAAGTTATTGAAGACATGGTGACTACCTAAATACTCAAAACAAAATGATAATAATGAGCATTTTGGACAACCTTATACATATGGTTTCTGAAGTATATGTCAGACTAGAAACAACTGGTTACTTTCTTTTGCTTTTGTATCGGTATTTTGTTAAATTGTCTAATACCCAAGACATTTTCTAACATTGAGTTTATCCAAAACTTTAAGATTGAGAGTACATTTGGAATCATTCTTAAAGGTTGGAAATTCAGTGCAAAAATCCTAACATAACAGATGGAAATTATGAGATATCATCATCAAGGGCAACATTTTAAATGCCCCAATTCAAAATCAAGTCCCGCTTACCGATGGTATATAAGTTTGAAGAACCAAGAGATCAATGTCAGTCTGTTAAATGCTAAGAACTTAGAAGCTCTAACCTTAAAGACAAGCTGACAATTTAGTGGACAGAATGTCAATACTTCTAAACATTTCAAGGGCAAAAATATTGCTTTATACAATCTGTGTCACATTTATTGCAAGAAAAGAATTTAGATTTTTCTTCGTATTCTGTCAGCACTTTTCCTTTTATTATACAGAGATACATAATTAAGGAGTTCAATATGGAATAATGCAGAGGCTGACCCTCCAACAATACACAGCCAGTCTTGTGATATTACATGCTAAAACACAAGAAAAATGCAAATACATTCATCCTTTTTCAAGCACTATATATTTTACTAACAGAGCCCTTCCTTATATGGATAAAATTTCAAAATATGTGATAACGCATTTGAATTAAAAAGTAAGGTCTTTTTTCTTATCATCAGCAGTCTCATTTTCTTATCATATTATAATGGAAGCAAATAATTGTTGACATGGTTCCCAAAAGACAACATCAGACTCAAGTACTAACTCCAGATGCTGCCTGCACATGCATTTCTTTATCTGTAAAACTGGATAAATAATACTATCGTCTATCT
>NC_081571.1:49592357-49666189 GCF_022355385.1 Mustela nigripes
CCAAAGTCATTTTAAAACGAAGCAAGTGGGCACACGTCAACTTCAAATAGTGCCTGACGCATAATAAACAGCATATACAGGTTAGATTGTGACTTTGGTTTAAATGTAGTGGGTTTGAAGGAAGTCTTATTCTACTGTGATCATGTAAATACATTTAATGGCTATTACAAGAAATACTTAAACATTTGCTGTTATGAAAGAACGCGGTGGTTTGTGCTAGTATTACAAAGCTATTTGTTGGCAATTCTTGTCAGACATTTAAGACTTCCTTCAAACCCACTACATTTAAACCAAAGTCATTTTAAAACGAAGCAAGTGGGCACACGTCAACTTCAAATAGTGCCTGACGCATAATAAACAGCATATACAGGTTAGATTGTGACTTTGGTTTAAATGTAGTGGGTTTGAAGGAAGTCTTATTCTACTGTGATCATGTAAATACATTTAATGGCTATTACAAGAAATACTTAAACATTTGCTGTTATGAAAGAACGCGGTGGTTTGTGCTAGTATTACAAAGCTATTTGTTGGCAATTCTTGTCAGACATTTAAGACTTCCTTTGAATCAAAATCCTGTCTTCTCAGTGAAGTCTTCTGGGGCTGGCTATTACTTTCAGGTTTAAAATCTGCCTAAGGCTCAATTCTTCCATGGGAAGCTTAAACTTTGACTATTCATCTGGTATTAGATCTGTTATTAAAATCTGTGAGATAGCTTCATGATATATTTCACTCTCCTTCATTCATACTTCTAAGTAGTAAATAGTGATTGTCAATCAATATGCATGTGTATTTAATACACATTCTTTTTTTGAGAATGGTACTTGGTTCCAACTTTGTGCATTAAATCCATCTAATATAAATTCATAAATATGGGAGGTTAAAATACATTTGGTTACTATTACATGCCTCACTCAACTGATTTGGTAAAAGGATGTTAAAATGCTGTTAAAGTTGTAAGTGTATGTATTTGCATCACAAGTAACTGATAAAATAATTTAAAAATCTTTTAGCTAAATAAGATATTTAGCTATAAGATTTTTAAAAAATATGTTAAATTAAATATCTTATAGTTACAAATTCTGAAACAGAAACATTTTCTCTTTTGCTCTGCCACTTCAAAACACCTTGAAAAGTCACCAATTATATTTTCTTGGAATTGGTGTAGAAAAGTTGAAAGGACTTTGATAACTTAGATAGCATGAAGATGCCATAGCAAATCAAAGGTGAAATAGCATCTAATTTGAGTCTAAGTGACTAGTCCCTGAAAAGTTGATTTTTTTCTTCCCTAACAGTCCTTCATCATTGAATACGGGAAACAATTACAATGAGAGGCTTGTGAGCACAGTCTTTGCCACTGGGCCCTCATAAATCTTGCCAGTTCCCAGTGAACAACACCAAATATTTGCAGCTGAGGAACATTTGGTCTGGCTTAAATTAACATATCTCAGCAGTCAGAAGTCATTAAGCTTTGCCAATGATTTGAAACAATTTTTCCATTTCAAAAGCAACATTGGCTTTTACTTATTTTTCTGGATGAATAAGGTAGTAAAAACTAAAACAAATGACACGAAAATGGAAGTTACTAGTGAAAAAAAAAAGATAAAGGTCCTTGGACTGCACTTGGTAAATTTGTTAACACTTTTTAAAAGGATCCCTTAGCTCTTATCCATACAATCAAATAATTCAAGATGATGCATAAAAATTATATGGCAAACAATGATGCGAGTATTAAAATGTAGGTTCAGTTTACCACTAATTCTTCGTGAATTGCAAAACGAATACAAAATTTCAAGAATAACCCAACATTTCAATTAAAGTTTTCAAGGTGATTAAGCACAGAAAGACAGAAATATGCTGGTATATTTCCAGAGCTCAGTTCCGATACAGAATTCATTCCAATATAAGAACATGAGCGACTCCGACTAGAGCAATTCAAAACTTATCCCAGGGACTATTTTAAGTACACAAAAATAAAATTAATAGATTCAGATGAAGAGACTGGAATTTAGAATTCAAATCAATACATTCACTTCACCCGTTTATGCTAATTTCTTCCTTCAATAAATAATACTGCTTCTGGAAAAAGTAGGTTTTAGAAACATAAAACTTGATTTCAATTCCAGTTTCCCTGCAGGATACTTGTGTCAACCTGAACAAGTCATTTAACCTCCCAAAGCCTCATCAGTAAAGGATGATAATATCACCTCGCAAGTCAACTGGGAGGATTAGAGATGAGATAAGGAACTAAGTGACTGTCCCATGTTAAATGTTCTATAAATGGTAGCTGTTAACACTGATTTTTTTTTTAAAAGTTAAATTAGTGTCATTGCTATACGCATGCCTATAAGCATGTACATTCTTACGAAGTCTCACACATAGTGAATTTTATTAATTGGCAACCATACAGCTAAGAAGAGACCTTTCACTATAATAGATAATAATAATGGAAATGTATATGCTTACCACAAATAAGAGTGGGAATACGGATATAGGAGGTGAGGAATAAATAAAGCATTTATTATTATGTGCCAAAAGCAGCACTAATTTTATTGTTAACAGTGATTTCACGAAGTGCTTCAAACAATATTTTGATCTATATATTTCTATTGGTCTATTACCAAAACCACTCATGGGAGAGGTAACTGAGAGTCAGAGCCAGATCCACCTGCTTCCAGGTCTGTGTCTTCTCTCCTATGCTACAGTGTTGGAAAATGACTTTCAGAAATAGCTACTAAAGACATCAGAAAACTTTATGATGTATTATTTTGTCAAGGGGTATAATCTACCTGCATCTGTATATCACCATTCATTTTAAATGCAAATTGAGCCAATCATGATTCCTTAAACACATTAATTGTGATTATAAAGTTTCAAACAGTCTGCATCCTGTTTGTAAATATTTTATACTCTTTCCAAAGATAAGACCCAAAGTAACTGATATGGTAGAAAAAAAAAAGACTTTGGAAAACGAAATTTGGGGTCCAACCTTTTAGTAAAATGGCCATTAAAGAGTAAGCAATTAGATCCCATCAATAAACTTCAATTTATAAATATTCAAAGAAAAAGACCCACATACAGACCTTTTCTGTCAAGTTAGGTAGTAGTTAGGAACATTTGCATTATGTTGGCTCTTTTTCTGTTGCAGATTTTTTTGAAAGATATTTTAAAGCAAACCATAAAAGATAAATACAAAACAATGGAAAGATGGAAAAATGGAAGTAGTAAAAGTTTGAATAAGCAACACAACACAACCAGTGAGAATATGTAATAGTTTTTGGATTCACATGCCTTGAAACACTGAGGAAAAATTAATGTTACTTATTTTCCTGCTTAGAAAAGGGTGTGGGACAATACCTAAAACTCTCCTAACTGCTATGTTATCAATTCTAGCTCATGACGCCCTTGCAGAAAGGAACAAATATTTTTTGATCATTGTTTTGATCATTGCTCGTATGTTTCTTTGTTTAGTCTTGAATTTTCTAACTCATGCAGACCAATTGTTTTAAAACATACTATTTTATTTTCTTCTTTATTAATGCCTGAAGGTTGTCCTACATTCTTTTGACAAAGTCAAATAGATTTTATAAAACTTACTGGAACTTTTAAAAAGGTTACAACACTGTTCTTTTTAGAAAAGGAAAAGGGCTGGCAGAGAATCTCTAGGGGAGGAGGTGAGCTTGGAGCCCCTTCCTAAGGAAGTCATTTGTTTGTAGGTTGTCTACTGGACCTACTTTGTCAGTCTCCTGTCTTCTGATTTCTTTTGTTAACTTAGGAATCTCTAATTGCTTTGCAGAGGAAAGAGAAAAGAGAGGACAAAGCAAATCATACTTTCTGATTATATTATAGTTTAAAAAGTCAAATCCTTAATATCAGAAATTAATACTTTAACATCGAAGTAAGTTAAATAAGCCACATTCAATAAATAATTACTGAGCAAGTAGAAGTAAAAAGGTAAAGTCTTAAATCAGATCTTATGTTTGTAAAAATAATTTTCTTTTCATCCCCATGTTATTTTCCTCTGAATAAAAGAGAAGACAAAAAGAATTTCTCAAGATATTTCTAGGTTGGCTTTTGATGATCATTTTCAGGTTTTATTCTCTCCCTATGATCAACATAAGGGGTAGAGGACAGATGGAGACAGTAGGAGGTGTAAAGTAAGCTAGAAAAACATATATAATAACAATAACAAAAATAAAATAGTTTAGGTAAATTTTACAGCTTAAGTAGGTATCTTCCTCTTGATAGATAATAAGCAACAGGCATCCTGTCAATATGAACATTTGACATCTTTCTATTAGGAAAAAAGTACTTCTAGATTTTCAGGAAGGATTATGTAGTTTAACAGGGGATAAGTTTTATTTTGGTTTTGTTTTAATAAATATGCTATATTTGTTATGAATGTATAAATGTAAAGTGTTGAATTCACTCAGATTATTTCAGAACATAACTGTATTTCATATATACCTTGTTCACATGTTCCTAATGAAGAAAGTGCTAGGAGGAGCTTATAACTTTATAAACAAAGAAGAGATGTTTGTCCTTGCACAAACACATGGGATTAGAAGAAAAACTCAAATGCTAAATCATTAAGAGTTTATAAAACTATGGCTAAAGTTTTTTTTTTTTTAAGACAGACAGAGGAGGGGAGAGAAAGAAAAAGCCCAAGCAGGGGGAGCTGCAGAGGGAGAGGGAGAAGCCTGCTCCCCACTGAGCCACGAGTGTGTGGACTTAACTCTGGGGCTCTGGGGCTCAATTCCAGAACACTGGGATCATGACCTCAGCAGAAGGCAGTCGCTTAACCAACTGAGCCACCCAGGTACCCTGGCTGAAGACCTTCAGAATGAATTCTGAAACTCAAAAACCTTAAATGAAATGCACAAAGTAAAACTCTGTTTAATAAATGCGATTTGCATAATGAGATCATCATTTTTTTTTTTTTAATGAACTCAGAAATAGGACTCGGCCTGTTAACTATTTGAAATAGTAAAACAAAGGAAGAAAGAAAAAAAAAAAAAAGGAAGAAAGGATGGGTAAGAAAATCAGTCCCTGATACATAAAGGTAAAGCTAACATTATGGGAAAATGTGTTAAATTTCTAAATTTAGTGGTTTTAAGTAATTTTGTTATAAATGTTGTCATTTCATGCGGCTGTTTGTTCTCAGAGATGTTGTACTTGAAACAGGATGGTAAATGGAAAACAAAGGCTCTTTCAATGCCCATTCCATCACACTGAGTTTTTAGGCCTCGCTCCTGAAATGAATATAATAACACATTTTTATATAGTTGTTTTGAGAAAGAACCATATTAACCTAAATGTAAATGTATACTCTGTCTGACACATAGTAGGTCAATTTCCTCTTGCTATTATTAAAATGTTCATTTTCCTCTTTCACTCAGAAAGCAGAAAATAAGCTAATCATATTGGGAATTATATTTTAGAAGTCCTATGATAACCAAATAACAATAAAATCCTTGGTTTGAACACAGACAATTGTTAAGCCTTTAGATTTTTATCATTTTGGAAAGATAATTTAGCTAACAATAGTTCTTTGGGATTTTTAAATATATGGCTTTATTAGAATATATTATTAAAATGTAACCCTGCAAGAAAGTTTGAGGATACATTTCATTTCAATCTAAGAATCTGTTTTAACTTTAGAAAACTGGGGTGGGGTGAAAGGAAAAACAGAAAAGAGTATCTGAAAAATTAAATTGACTTAAAAATTTTATAATACTTATAAATATATTTATATATTATATAAATATAATATATTTATATATAATATAATATAATATAATATAATATATAAATATAATATATATATTTATAAGTATTATAAAATATATTATTATATATAATATATTTATAAGTATTATAAAATATATTATTTATAAGTATTATAAAATATATATTTTATAATACTTATAAATATATATGATACTTATAAATATAATACTTATAATACTTATAAAATTTTTAAGTCAGTTTAATTTTTCAGATATTCATACCCTACCTTTTAACATTTACTAATTTACATGTTATACTGCTCCACCAAAAGCAATCTGGGAGGGTTTTTTCAACATTGATACACAAAAGTAACTGGAAAATCTTTACCAAGTAAAACTAATCTATCCCTTACAGTAGTTGATTATGAAAAGTTTGTACTGTAGATGAAGAATGAGATACTGAGGCTAACTGAATGAAAAAGAAAAGATCTAATGTTTTCATAAGCTTAAAGATCCCTGGTATAAATAGGCATTTGGTAAATACCCATGGACTTAAAATCTCTTTTCTGTTATTGACTAAATCATGAGAATAATAATATCTTCAAAAAAGAGAACTTCTGTCTTAATAATCCATGACAAGCTCTAATTATCTCTTCCACCTTGTATTTGCTTTAGTATCTAAAAAAAAAATTGGGATACATGTGATGATGGCAAGTTATATATGAATATATTTCTCTATTAATTTTATTTTCATGAGTCAAATAAAATTTTCAGGTTAACAAATGTCAAGGCTATGTCTAATTTCAAATAATATAATACATTTTCCTACATTTATATGATATTTAGAAAAAATGAGTGACAAGGGAATCCAAAAAACAGTGGGATATATTTTTATCCTATTACTAACAACATATTTTGGAATAAACTACTTTCACCAGTAAACCACTGTTTTTAGAGCAACTGATCAGAGTATTTCTATAAAATTTTTATTTGAAAAAGCAGGATCAATAACATTTTAAAATGATTAGTATATAATGGAAACTAAGTCACAGAAAAGCTCTTCAAACCATATTTCTTAAGATTGTTTTTCTGCATTTTCCATGAGTTGCAGTTAAAGCAATTTTCCTCTTACTTCCCCCATCAGTCCATTTGGAGATCAACTTTCAACAGAGTAATTCTTTTTATCGTATCTTTTTAATGTATCATATGTAATTCTTTTTATTTCAAATCTAAAAATCAGCATAAGAAAAAGAAAAAGAAATGTGATAGAGAAACTTAAATCCCTTCAGAGAAAACTCCATTACTTAATTGCCTACTTTTTCTCAATTCTTTAAATTAAACTTAAATACCAAAACTGAAATCATTATAAAAACTTGACTACAATTATTTGAAGCCTATATTGAATTCTAATATGCCACTGTAAATAATATCATTAAAATTACTTTAAAGGTGTTTCCAACATTTTTTCACATTTTATGTTTTATAAAATAAAACATGTTTTAAGTTTTATAACTTTGACTTTTCCCTCTCTGTTTAGTACTAGGAAATTCTCCTTGTCTATGTAGTTATTAGGTCTGCCTTTCTGTCTGTCTCGCCTCTCCTCCTCCTGTGTCATACATTTTACAAAATGTATTGGTATCCAGAATAAAAGAGTATGCAGAAAAGTATCAGCCTGGATATTTTTTATTGGCATTTCAACAAGAACCCTTTCTCTCTCTCCCTACCCCACCCCCAGTGGCACGCACCGTCAGAGAGACTCACATAAACACACTAGGAAGCTTGGTCAGGAAATTAGACATCTTATCTTTGGGTCTGCTAAGTAAGGACCAATAACCTAGGACTGTGGCACTCTTCATAATAACTGCCTTTACAAAATGAAATTTTGACTTCTTCACAGCTTAGCTACAAGAAGACAGTATCAGTAGACTTGCATTTCTGTGTAATATGAGGGGGAGTAAAAGATTTCAACATCTGACAGGGGAAAATGAACGACTGGTAAAAAATCGTTGAAATGTGCTCTCAATGTAAGGCAACATTTTTGATGTGGATTTACATTTTTATTATTGTTTACTTTCTTCAGAGACTGAAGGCGTACTAAACTTGAAGCACAGAAATTGAAAGAAAAATACAAATATCAAAAGCAAATAAGAAAGGACCAGATTTAAAACAACAAACAAACAGTTAAGTATTTTTAAGATCTAACCATCCTTACTAATTTAGCTGTGTGCTTACTTTGTGGAGGATTTGGAATCATTGAATACTATTCATTACCTTCATAATATCTACGTAAATCATAAAGGAAAAAAATTTTAAATTATATTTAAGTTCTATCTGTGAAATTTGCCAAAATATCAACAGCAGATCTTTTAGCTTCTAAGAAATAAACAATATTTGGATGGGACTCAAATTTGGGAATTGCATCTACATGAGAAACAGAAGAAATGAAGAAACAGTGTCTGGGTTTTAAAACAAAATATAAAACACCATTGTAAATCCTAGGGTGGGGGGAAAAAAACTTCTGAGAGAGGGAGAGGATGACAAAGACGAAGTAATATAGTAATGTCTATAATAATAAAAACTGTAAATTCCATTGTCAGTATCATAAAATATTAAAGTTACTACTCATTTCTAAAGGCATATATACTATTGAAAAGAAGGAATGTTTTAAATTTAACTCTAAATGGGCTCACTAAAATCAAATTGCACCTTGAGTTTTGTTCCTGTCAATGTCCAAATAAGTTTTTCAATACAAATAATGCTCTTGAAATTTTTGATAAATTATCCAGATAACTTCTAGATAATGTTCTCTTCATCTACAGATGTGAGGAATGACAAGCTAAAAATCACTTGGAAAAAGAATTGTGACTCCTTAACTCCCAACAGAATATTTAACATATCTGAGCATCATAATTATAGTAAGTGTAAATGTATTGTGTAATTTGGTAAATTTTACAATGCAGAAAAATAATATTTAGAAAACTAAGCTTACCATTAGCAATAGATTACTATTTTTGTTATAACAGACTCAATAATGTATTGTGCATGATATGTAAAACTTAGTATAAGAAAAAAATGAATAAAATGTAGTATGAGAAGAAATGAATAAAATTTAGCCTAAGAAAACATTAAAGAAGTTTTCTTTTTTTTTTTTTTAAATACTCTTATGTTCCTTTCACCCATTTTCCATTTCTCCCAGCCCATCCCACTTCCCTGCCTCTGACAACCACCAATCTACTAATTCTCCGTATGTATGAGCTTGGTTTCTTTCCTTCCTTCCTCTCTCCCTCTCTCCTTCCCTTCCTTCCCCCCTTTCTCTGCTCCTCTCTTCCTTTCTTTCTTTTTGATTCCACATATAAGAGAGATGATGTAGTATTTGTCCTTCTCTGTCTGATTTACTCCACCTAGCATAAGGCCCTCGCTATGTATCTCTATATCTATCTATCTATCCATCTCACAATTTATTTATTGATTCATCCATCAGTGGACCAATTTGGTATATGATAACTTTAAATAAGTTTTCTTATAGACGTTGGTTGTATTTTTAAAATTGTACACGTAATAAAAGGCACATAGATGTAAATTTTCTTTACACAAATTAAAATTTCCAAATGGCTTGTAAGGAGCATAAGAATTTCCCAAATAACATATTACTAATATTTTCAATTGCAGCTTGGAAATTTTTTATTAACTAAGTCATCAAAAATAAAGGAGAGAAAGTGAATATCAATTTTTTTTTTTAAAGACAGAAACTATTCTTTTTTATTTTTTATTTTTTTCTGTCAGAGAGAGTGAACACAGGCAGACAGAGTGGCAGGCAGAGGCAGAGGGAGAAGCAGGCTTCCTGCTGAGCAAAGAGCCTGATGTGGGACTCGATCCCAGGACGCTGGGATCATGACCTGAGCTGAAGGCAGCTGCTTAACCAACTGAGCTACCCAGGCGTCCCTGAATATCAAATTTTGATGATGAAATAAAGAGATAAACTTAGAAAATTTAATATGGAAAGTAACAGAACAAATCTGTCTTATTTTACAGGCATGGTAAACTCCTTCCCAGGTTCTGTGGACTATAAAAGGTTAAAATTAAGTCAGATGAGTATCTTTTTTCACTAAGTCAGTGCTTTGATGCTAAACATATTTTGCATGAAAATATTTGTAATAAACACTTCTATGGCTTAGCTTAATCATGCACTTACTTTATTTACTTTACTGAAGTCAAGATCACCAATCTTCACTTCATATATTTCTGATTATTTCCCAAAATACATAAATGTTTGTGGAATTTTAGGGCAATTGAAAATATTTGTATAAATATTCTAAAGATTCAATATGAGATCTCTAGATTTGTTTAAAATGTGTCTTGAACAGGGGCGCCTGGGTGGCTCAGTCAGTTATGTGTCCAACTCTTGGTTTTGGTTGAGGTCATGATCTCATGGGTGGAGAGATTGAGCCCTGTGTCCATCTGTTGGGTTCCCCACTCAGTGGGAGTCTGCTTGGAGATGGTCTCTCTCTGCCCCTCCCCCTGCTCTCTCCCTCTCAAAAGAATAAATAAATCTTAAAAAACAAAGTGTCTTGAACAATGCTTCACATTTGTATGGAGGCTCTTTTGGGCTATCAGCGGCACCTAATGAGATAATGTGATAGAACAAGGCAGGGCATCATAAGATAAAGTGGTCACAGGAGGCCTCTGTGGGGTAGTCCTGGAACTGAGGACTGAATGAGCAGGCAGTGACTGGTAGCCAGGGGAGGTAAAGGAGTTGTGTGTGGAGGAGGCAGTTTAGGCAGAGGAACCAGCCAGTCCCCAGGGCTGAAGCAGAATGAGCCTGACATGAAACCAGGCGGCTGGATCATAAAAATTAGGGCAGACAACATGGTAAGAAGTCATAAAAGTAGGGAGAGACCAGGTCATTGTGGTCTTTGTATTCTGTGGTAAGAAGTTTGTAGTTTATGAGCATCCATTGAGTATTTAAACCAGGGAATGACAGGGATACCTGGCTGGCTCAGTCAGTAGAGTGTGTAACTCTTGATCTTGAAATTGTAAATTCAACCCCCAATACGTTTGGGGTAGAGATTACTTAAAGATGACTTTGGCTAAGGATCTCAGAGTCCTGGGATGGAGCTGAGCCGGGCTTTGGGCTTCTCCCTCTCTCTGCCCCTCCCCCCACTCATGCTCTCCCTATCACAAATAAGCAAATAAAATCTTTTTTAAAACGGGGGGGGAGGGTAATGTAATTCTCTTTGGATTTTGTGTTACAGATATATAATGGGGTAGGAGCTAAAAATAGAAGAAGAAACCGGTTAAGTGGTTATTAGAGTAGGTGAGAAATGGTGACTTTGACTAGAATGTTAGCAGTGAAATGAAGAGAAATGGATGGCTTAGAATGGTGTTAATGGACAGAAGGGTGACACAAAAAGAGTAATCAGGGAATCTCTTGTTACACTAAGGTGTGAGCCATTTGTGAAGTCCATCCTAGGTACCACTTTCAGGCCATCACACAGGTTAGCCCCCATACAAATAAAACACTCAAAGTGTTTGTTGAGTGAATACATGTCAGCTGTGGTTGCTGAAGAGGGAGAGAGAGAGAGACAGAGAGACAGAGAGAGAGGCACACAAGGGAATGTATAAGTAGAATGTTTCCCCAAAGATTTTGGCTCGGAAAATGAGAGGGGCTGCATTTCATGTGTTCTTGCAACCAGTGGGCATTAAAGCCTAGAAATCGTGCTCTGAGGTGTTCTGGTCTTCTTTGTATCGCCAATATCTGGTATGATGCCTGATCCACAGTAGCTGCTCAATAAAACATTTACTGTCTTCGAGAAGGGCATCGCAAAGTAAATATTCATATATTAGATATATGTGTTTGTGTGTGTATGTATTCCTGTCTATAAAGTTCTTTCTACTGAAATCATAAATACATGAGCAATACTGACATTTTCGCTATGAGTTTCAATATAATGCACAAAAATCCAACTCATTGTATGCATAAGATATGCCAGCCTCTGAATTTTCACTGAACCCTTTCCTATTTCTCTAGACTTGCAAACACAGTCACTCACAAAGGGTATCTCACATTACACTATTGTTTCTTGACCTTTAAAGCAATATGCCCCACCCCAGGCCACTGCTTTTAGACATTCCACATTGATTGTTTCTCAAGGCTAGCAAATAGAAGGGATTAAAATAATACTGAGGTTAAAGGTCTAATTATTTGAAGTTATAAGACAAAATGTCTAAGGCCATCTTCAATTTCATCATTGCATACGGAGGTGATACATAAGTGTAGTGCGGTGAATTTTTTGTTTTGTATTTTGTTTGTTTGTTTGTTTTCCTCCAAGGGGAATTGCTTCATGTAAAAGTGATTTTGTTTGGAGTGTTTGAAGAAGCAGGAGTAGTGAAAGAAACCTTGGAGGGTCTTCCCTACTGAGATAAGAATTCTTTTTTTGGGGGTGGGGATAAAAATATATGTTTATGAGATAAGAATTCTGAGGGAGGAGAAAGATTAGGGAGAGCACAGGAACTGAACTCAGGCAAACAAAGAACCACATAATTCTGATAGTAAGTTAGGTTGACTCAATTAAAGAAATTGTTATTTAGTCTGGAAAGTATAGAATTATTACTTTTCTCACTATGGTAGCCTTTCATTCTCTGATGTTATTAAATAAGAGAATGTAATTCCTTAATTCCCACCATAGCCCTACAGTGGGCTATAAAGGACTCCCATGTCACCATAAGTGAACCTTGCTACTAAAACCTGACAAGGGAGGAGATACCCCTGAAGATGGGCCCTGAAAGATTCGGATCTATGTGGCTCGTTTTTTTTTGTTGTTGTTGTTGTTTTTAACACTAAATCTGTGGGGGAAAATGGATTCTCAAGTTTAATAAAATCCACATTCTTAAATAAATACTAAAACCTTCACATGAATTTCTTCAGGGGAGCACTGAACATCAACTTTCAGGAGTTTCTGAAGAATTTTAGGAAATACAGGCAATAGTTATCCAGTTTCTTAAAACCGTCTTTAAAAGTGACTGCAGTATGAAATGTTTGGAACCTATCCTACTGAGGTCTTTACTGTTTTTTTTTTTTAATTAAATCAATATTTTAGGGTCAGGTAAAACATGGGTTTGTTTGTTGTTTTTTTTTTTTTTTTTGCATCTTAATTTTCTTCCACCTTTTCTTCTAAAGGAGCGACTAACATTGCCCACAGAGTAATTAAAGAGTTTAAATTTTTTTAGGTAGTAATTACATATTTATGTTTACTATCACACTATAGTTCATTTCTCTTCCCTCAGTATTGCATAGTTGACCATATTTTATTTTGTAATCCACTGAATAGAATGAAAATGGTTAATGTCTATATATTCAAGTGTAAATGCAGCTGAGGTTGTCACAGTTCTGCCATACTCACACAGCTCTGTTTGTTAAGAGGGAAGAGATGGTAGAAATGATTTTCTCATTCACTGTTCTATAAAAACATTCTCACATAGGTCTAGCTGTGATATGATTATTGTTTTTTTATTCCACTCTTGGCTGTTCTTGCATGTTCTATGGCCCGTAGTGATATTCATTGATGGGTGCTCCTGATATTCAGAAAAATGCTTTTCTTTGCCTCTTTACCATAAAGTTCAGCGGTGACACCAATGATTAGGTTGTGTGTGACCTTTCAGTTATGAATTACAAGAAATATTTCTTTTGAAACACTCACTAGACGAAAGTAAATTCTTTGAGAAATAACTTCAAAATTAACTGATTCTCTTCCATGGATCTATAATATATTTGGTTAACTGAAGCTTACAACCTGCAAATTTCATAAACTCTTAGAAAATCTTAATGATGGACACATATATTGATATAAGAATTTACAACGATAAAAGTTATCTGTGAAGATTCCCCATGTACTTTGGTTACCTCAATGGAGTTTGCATTTCTTTCTAGTTCTCTTAAAGTAATAAAAGTAATATTTGATACCTTTTTCTTTTTAATGAATTCAATGTAGGGAAAAAAAGAGAAAAAATTACACAAAACTCTACTTCTTGGACTGTTCATTTTTCAACCCAATGAGAGGTAAGAATGTTATGTAATTCTACAGTTAATCAATGTATTGATAAGAGAAAGCACCAAAAGAAGATAGACCTGGAAAAGAAAGAACATTTTAAAACCTAACTGTGAAAGAACTGAATCTACGTATTTTTGCCTGTTTTAAAATATGCAAAATAAAATCAACCTGTAATTCCTTAATTACACCATAAGATAGTAGAAATCTCTCTTTGGTATCAACAAAATAATTCACCATTGGTATAAGATAAGCTTTATGAATTTCTGCTTTCATGTCATTTATTCTATACTCCATAGCAAATGCTTATTTATAATATGATTTCACAAGCAATATAATTGGAAAATATTTCCAATTAGATTCAGCATTATGGCCCTAAAATGGATGCATTTATGTTAATATAAAAGTATACCTGGTACATTTTATCATGCATTAGAGATTTTAATCAGGTAATCTACACAGCATCTGGAAACCTAAGCAGAGGCAAAGTCTGCTGTAACAAAGGCACTGTAACAGTTCACCTTCAGTGAAGAACAATAATGCATTATTAAATTCACTTTCCTGCTCAGTGGTTACACTTAGCTGACCACAGCAAATTTGCTCTCTGCCTGGTCCTCACAAGTTGGCAGAAAAATAGATTCTGTCACATTTAACGGGTTTAGAAAATGACAGGATGCCTCTTTTGTTTTAACTATAAACCATAATCTTTCAGAAGTAAATATAATTACAAATGCCTTTGGTCATGTCATTCTTAGGACAGATATTATATGTGGGTTATCACAGAAGCATATATCACCATAACTATCATTAATAAATGGAACTGATACTACATATCAAAAAATCCAGATTTTTTTATGGTACTTTCATCTATATAACATCATAATTCTTATGATTCAATAAAAAGTCATTTTGGATTCTTATAGAGCTACGGACATGATGGCAACTTGTAGGTTCTGGTTTTATTTGTATTTATGTTGCACAAATTAGAATACTGGTTACCATAAAAATACCATATTTAGCAAACTCACTAATAAAAATCTAGAATATTGCGTAAGCTAAAATCATATTTTTGTCCAAGTTATCTTTTAAATGATCACCATGATGAATAAAAATCTTCACAGCTGTTTATCAATTCTATAAACCCTTTCTTTACACACATACATATCCTATTAATATATATATAGTAAAGGAAATGCCATGTTCCTTAAGTAATGTAAACATTATGATGCAAATATTTGTAGATAATGAAGTTCACTGATAATTTTATTTTTTAAAACTGATATATAATGGTTCCATGGCATTTTACACTAGAATGATCTGCAACTGGGTGCACAAGATTTACTAGCCAACACTATCTTAAGCAAAGAGAAATTGCTTCTTTAGGTGATACTGAGTATCAGTTACTCAAAGAAGTATTTTTATGGCTTCCTGGAATAACTTTTTACTAGCTTTTAAACATTCTTTCATGCCTGACTTAATTTCTCTTAATGGCTATCATTAAAAAAAAAAAAAACCTGGTACAGTTTACCTACTATTTAATATGCAAATAAACTACACTATACCTTCAATGAAAAGGTAATTGTTAGAAAACAGAAAAAGAAAATAGAAAATAGAAAAAGAAAACAGAAGCATTGTTTGGCTATTTAAAACTGAAATTAATTTTTTTCTTTACAAGAAGGATATTGGGTTTGTAATTTGTATACATAATTTATGTTTCATTTTCTATAAACTATTTAGAACATTTTACATTATATTGCTATTGACAATATAGGGATTATTTTCTGTCATTAAACAGAGATCTGCTATAATTAAAAACAATGTAAAAGCATAATAGTTCTGCTTGGAATATTAGTGACACTTCTATATGATATTAAGAGTTAAAACTTTGTTATTTAAAGAAAATATACGCTGAGAAATTTGCTTTGCAATTGATTTTAATTATGTTGATTCAATGGGTTCTGAAAATAAGTTACTACACTATTCTGTGAAGTTTTTAAAGCATTTCTGTCCTTTAGTTTAATATCCTTTAAAAAAGTTATTGACATTTATGGCAAAATCACTGATCTTTGCCCAGTTCTTTTTTTCCACATTACAAACTGCAAAATTGTACATGAAGTATGAAAAATGTGTCATTGTACAGAGACCTATTATATGAAAATGAGAAAATACAGTTTATTTTTAATCATCTGAATTAATTTCATATATGCTATGTTTCCTCATTTGGCAGTGGACACTTTAAATTAGACTTAAGTTATTAATCAGAAATAGAAGAAAGAGAGAAATACCTTTGTTGACAGTTTTCTATTGACTATTGATAATGCCATTTTCATTATTTCAAGCTTCCCTCTCAAAATTCTTGCCTAATAAGTATCTGTTCAGGGGCAGATCTAAACTAAATGAGAATAGGTTTATCTCATCTCTATCCACTGCCATGATTCATGAAACATCGACAATGTTTGGTCCCTGAGTATGTCATACATGATTATTATAAGAAGACATATTTTTCTGCAAAGAGAAAATACAAACTCTAATCTAAATTTGAACTTTAGGATTCCTCACTGTTCCTTCTATGCACCAAAGAGAGAAAAAAAAAAAAAAAAAAAAACTTAAACCAGTATATCTCTAAGAAGAGGACCTTGAGCTTCAACTGTTTGAAGTCAAAAGTAGGGTTCAATCTGGAAAACAAATGGGCATCTGGGGAGGATTAAAATCTCAGCTATTTCTATTATTAGCAAATTATTCCAAGAATATGAAGGCTCTTAGGATAAAAAGGGTTATAGCAGAATAAAACATATATGACATAAATGATTGGAGTTGGTGGAGAAATAGAAACTAATGGTAAAAAGGAGGCTATCTCCAATATTATTGGAATAGAATTCTCTCTGCTTTCACCCTTTGGCTAAATTTGACTATTGTATAGAAGTTTAGATATAGCATGGACTGTGATTATGACAGGATCTGAAGAACTTAGGTTCACCCTCAGAAACTCAAAAGCAACAAAAGCAAATTTTAATTCTGTTGCCTTCTGTCTCTGAGTAGTTTGAAGGATACACTGGAAGAGCACACATTCTTTACTGCAATCTTTAATCGATTTAGAACCCAATGTTGTTTTTTTTCTTCAAAGCAGATCCTAGTAAAGATCCTGTGAACTAAGCAATTGAAATACTTAGATTAAAACAACAACAAGGGCAACAAAACTTCAAGAACAAAGATGTAATTGCAGTTCAAAGGAAAACTACAAAAAATCTTGATGTGTGTAATACTTCTATTTCCACTAATAGAGATATAGTTAAATTCCTGATTTCTTTCTCAATAGATGAAAGGAACTAATGCTTTTGAGCAGACAACTTTGTGCCAAATACTCTTGTATTTGACAGAGTATCCAACTTCAATCTTGTGAGGTAAGGAGATCTGCAGCCCTTGGATTCCTCACCTGCCTTGATCTGGATTTTCTTTGATACAATTAAGGCAGGAACCACTGAGTTGGACAGTATAGCACTATTTGTCTTCAGAAGTTCTCCCCTTGATGACAACTCTTAACTTATGACACAGGACTTTCCAGTCTTCCATCCTATCTGCCTAGTAGCAGAATTCAGAAAGACATTCTATCCTCAGTTCTAGGCTTAAGCAGAGTATTTCCACTAAAGGTCCCCCAGAAATGTCACATCTTCTCCCTTATCATGAGAATAACAGGATAACATCCCTTAACAGGATAGTGATACACTGCACCTCTTTTTCCTAAAATTGTCTCATTGTTACCAGTAAGGCAAGGCACACAACTGCCTATGACAATTCTCAGCCTAGCCGCAGGTGGAGAACAGTACGTATTGTGTGACTATGGTGGAGCTGGAATGGAAATCTTCCTGTGTATTCATCATGGCCCTTAAAGTGGAAGGGAAGAGCTAAGCCATTATTGGTATGGCCATTTTTGAAGAGAGTTTACAATTTAGGCAAAGAAGATTTAATAACTCCTGTTATTATTATTATATTATATTATTATTATAGGTGTGTCCCTGAGGATCACCAACTTTATTTGAAAGCTTCTTATTAGTATGTCTTAAAATTACAATGTTTTACAGTCCTTCACTTAAAATACATCTCCGAATTCTCAGCAACACACATATGGTTTGTTGGTAATCACAAATCATTAGCTGAATGAATAAATAAAAGCACAAATAAAGAGAATATGGCTTACATTTTTATAAATGGTCACTTTGTTAGACTGCTGTTAAGAAATCATTTACAGCTATTTATTTTAAGGAATAAAATTATGACTATAAAACTATTCCTCATCCTTCCACAAACGTTTCTTGGAATTATCTTCTTCTTCTTGGTGCTATTATTTAGATCAAATGACAACTGATCAGATAAATCATTCACTCATTTATTCAGCACACTAAAGTCATTGTGACAGATACTGCAGATCTGTTGTAAACAACAGACCCAACCTCATGTTCACTGAGCTTGCAAGTGTAGTGAATTGTAATTTCTATCAGGCTGCTCCAGATTCACTGTCACCCTTCTTGCCTCATTCCCTGTGACTTCAAGACACTTCCATGTCCTCTGGATGGGTCAATCATTTGGATGCCCCAGCCAGCAGATCAGATGCAGCACCAGTGCATGACAGATTGGCTTCTACTTAGCCCTGGATTACTGCATTATCCTCTCCAGCCACACTCGAATCAGTTTCTATGCACCGTCTCTTTCCTAATGAGACCCAACATGTATGAAATATATGTATCCAGGCTGAGCACTTGATTCTAAAAACAAAACTTTGTGGCTATTTCCCAAGTACTACTTACCCAATTTTTAAGATGAAAACTGAAGGCCAAGGGTGTCATATAACTTAACCAAGTTTACGACTTTAACTAGGACTTGAATACAAAAAGTTCTAATTCCTAGGCTATGCTGTCTGCCCCTTGCTCAGGTGTTCCAGTGATAATTGTTTCTTAGATAAATATGCAATGTTTGTGAATTTAAGCTTTTTTTGCAATAGCTTTATATTACATTTGCTGTAATATAACAGATAATAGTGAATAATAATTATAAATACTAAATAAGTAACAAAGTTGACTATATAACAAATTTACAAACTATAACTCCAAGAGTGATGTATTTGTTACCATGCTCTACTAACAACCACAAAATAGTTAATAGTTATTCCAATTTTATAATTAATATAAAGATAATATTAAGAGATCAAATTATATTTAAATCTGTATCCATATACTTTAAGTGCAGAAAGGAAGGAAGGAAGGGGGAGGGGAGGGGAGTAAGGAAGGGAGGGAGGGAAAACTCATTTGCTTGGAATTAGTTCTTACTGAAAAAAATTAACAAAACATACTCCACAAGAGATTCAATTTTGCTTCTTTTCAAATGATAACCCTTAAAGATAAAAAATAATTACAAATTTGAAATATATAGCTCTCGCCATTTTTTAAATGTATCCTAACCCTCTTTTAACATATGTCACATGTTTCTTCCATAAACAATGAGGAAGATAATTATCCATTAATTTAACTATATGAAAAGATGATGTGATTTGAAATTGGGCAGAGCAGCATGCCGGTACTTTCAAACTTGGAAGAAGAGAATAGAGTCGCAAAAATTTCATAGAAGTCCATTAGTTTTGGTCACTTATCACAGGTATTTGACTAGAAGAGGAATTCTCCCATGGTGTGACCTCATAAAGGCTGATACATACTGATGTTGAAAATTACATTTACTTGGTTTTAAAGTGATTTGGTTCTGCATGTCAAACATGAAACCACTTTCTAAGTTTATGTTTCTTACTATAATTAAATATATATATATATATATATATATATATATATATATATATCCTACGACTTTTTACATCTCATGGTCTTGTAGAAGCACAAAGGACATTCAGACTGAGTTACCTGCACAAAAGTATAATTATCAAGTCAGTGTGAACAAAATTTCACTTTTCAAAAGAAGGCTATGTAAAGGAGAAAATTAACTTACATCTATTTTTAATACACATTTTCTATCTTGTATCTTAAAGATTTACAATGGATATAAATGAGTAACTTCTAATGATATTTTTATAAATGGCTCTTCTTAATCTGGGAATTTAGTAATAAAAGATCACTATTACACTTTTGATATGAGGTTATAAGACATTACCACCTTTATTACTTATCAAGGCAATTTATCAACTTGGAATGGAAGGAAAAACAGTTGTTTTTAAAAATTTGGAGACATATTGCACATTCATTCTTAAAGTTTAATCACCACTTAGGTAGGACTATATGCAATTACTATTTAAAAGCATCTCCATATACAATATATTGCATATAATTAATTCAATGAACTATCAAGGCTATAAAGATTAAATAAGAAAGAGAAAATATCATTAAAAACCTCAGCTATGGTCTAAAAGTTAACTAAGCAAAGTGATCCAGTGAACAATCCTAATTAAAATGCCTGATACAAACAAAGCTTAGACGAAAAGCACTAAAAACAATTGAATACTTATTTTATTAATCTAATGAATCATGTATCATATCATTACAACTTTGTATATATCATTAATTTCATTCCTTTCACTTAAGCCTTTTATTGGGATTACTTCAGTTATTAGTTGGTCTAATGTATTGGTTACCTCTAAATCTCGCTCTACAATCTCTTCTTATCTTGTTGCATAAACCCTTGCGTGTTATTCAAATTGCTTCATTTATTATGATAGCTTCCCCATGTAAATTGTGCTGACTGCTCGCCCTTGCACAGTCCTCATTAGACTAATGAAAACCTTCAAACGAAAAAACTAAACAACCTGCCAAATAAAGGTCTGAGGTTATTATGAAAATTACAACTCTGGGAGCTGGAAGAAGCTCTGTTCATTAATTCATGCTCAGCAAATTGCTAACTAATTTAGTTGCACTCCTCTGCATTAATGGATTATTTTATAAAAATGTTTTCCACAGCCCAAGACCTTTGGTGCATGCTTTTGAGAGGCTTGAATTCTAATCAACCTTAACAGTAAATTAGGAATGTAATATCTAAATAATAATTGGGATGGCATATGGAGGAAAATAGTGTTTAAAATCCCATGAAAGGTGCTTTTGGTTTTCAGCTTCATCTGTCAATTTCACAGTAGTTAAAACAATTGTACTTGTTTAATATTCTGAAACTGTAGCGTAAGATACTAGAAACAGTGGTAATGTAAAAATTTAAAGAAAGTTTAAAATATGACTTCTACCGGAACAAAACAGACTGCGATATGAAGTTATCACATACATTTCTAGGAATAGTTTGCCCTAAGGTACAAGATTAAGTGGTACTAGATAAGGAAAAGTCAAAAGAAAATATTGCACCAGTTCCTCAGAATAGGTGAGCTGTATCTCTTTAAAAATACGTTAAAAATACTCTCAGGTTATTATGCATTTAATCATCATAGCCATGAATTCCGTGCCAACTCTTGATCTAATGTGTCATATAAAATCCTCCAAATTAGTTCCAGGATCTTGAAGATTTACCTGAGCTTTGCTATCATCTTACAGTTCCTGCAAACGAGGCTGAATGGATGTGTTAAATCACTCCATCAAGTTGATGGAGGAATTCAAACTGCTTCAAGCACAAGAGACAAGGGGGCTATTACTCTGCTTCTTAACCCATAACACAGCATTCAAAGTAAGATCACTTCGTCATCTATCAAATGAAGGTAAAGTGGCGTGTGTTTGTGCGTGCACCGGGGCACACATACGCATGTGTAAAAAATATTTAAAAAGTTTCAATAAAAACGGACTGTTTCTTAGGCAAGATTGAACACAAAATATTTTTAAATGGGAATTATTTCCTTTTTTTTATGTTTTTGTTCGGCAGAGATTCTAATTTAACATCTCAGATTAAAACTCTTCAAAAATATTAGGTTGAAATATATAATATTGTAGATAGTCTATTGTTTTGTTCTATAAAACAATAATACCATACGAAGAATGTGGAAACACAGCATTTATATTTTGATATGACTTGAGATTTTAAAAATTTTAAGAAAGCTTTCCAAGTCACTGAACTGTCAGTTACTTCTTTTGGGTCCATTTCTAAATATGTCTAATTAGGGAAGAAAATGAAGTATTGTAACAGTTCTTTAAGGAAAAAATATGTATCTGTCCATTCACAGAATAAAAATGTGCAAAATAAACCAGTTTCAGCTCCTCTAAGAAATATTGGATTATAAACTAATATTTCCAAAATGAAGTTTCAATTTGAAATAAATTCTCAAATAGACACATAGGAGAAGGTACACATCCCCTTTAGATCACTTCCATACCAGACTATGTAAAGTTTTAACCTGAAACTACTTACACTTTAAGTAGTTTAACTTAAAACTTGCTTCAGAAACTTCAGAAAAACAAGAAATCCATTGTTTAGGCAATATGAGAATAAACTGCAGCACAAAAAATTTGAAATCATCAATTCAGTAAGACAATAAACTACTTAAATGAAGGAAATAAAGGCATTTATAATGATTCATAAATAAATCATTACATGAAGCAAATTTATATGTGGAAATATTATGTTAATAATCTACTAGTAATTTACTTTCTACTTCCCTTTTAATGTTATAAAATATTAGCTATCGGCGTAACTATGTAAAAATATTTCTTAAACAGTGAGGAAGTGAGTCATTCCATACCTATCAAAAGGGCTCAAGGAAAAAAAGCAGAATAAGTAGAATAATTAATAGTCTGTTATGGGTTTTCCATGAGGGAAAGACATTTTATCTGACTACAAGCAAAACTACTACTAATATGTATTATTACATATAAGGTATCCAAGATTAGATATCCTCTGATCTTTCTCATGCATAGTTCATGAAAATCATTAGGAAAGACTAACGTGATTCTACTTCTTAAGTATCAAAAAAAGTTACCAAAACCTAATGTTAAAAGTATCCTGGAGAAGGCACTGGGGTTTTCTGCATCAATAAATGGCTCTATATCTTTTAATGATATCCATATAAATTACATAAAATAGCTCTTAGAAAATGTAAATTTTACCCTAGGTGGAATTAAAATAGTTTAGTTTATAAGTGACATGTGTGAGTGGTTCAAAGATGAAATTCTGGCCCATCAGAGGATTTCAACTAATTTGGGATCTCTTCAATGTTGGCCCATATACAACACTCATTCTCTCCTAAGCCTTACATGCCAAGCATATTTGTTTCTCCTCAACACATTCATCAAATAAATTCAGGGTCAATAAAATTGATTTGAATTAGTTAAAACTTTTTAATGTCATAAAAATTTATTTGCACAATTACCTTCACAATCATTGATATAGAAAATACCTAACATAGTTACTTTACTACTTTTTCCCTTCTGAAACTGTGCATTTTTCAATGTTGTCAATGAAGTCAAAATATTCTCTAAAACACCATGGTTTCAATATTTCTATTTAGAATCAACCATAAGTCATGATAACTGTGATATTATGAATGATAAACAGATAATATTCTAATTCAGTGATTCACTAAGTATATTTTTGCATCTATCAAATCAAGCCACATACCCATGACCTAATTTGATACTACTACTGATTTCAGGGAATATATTTACGTAGGTCAAGCACTCCAGGCACGTATTATCTCATTTAACTCTGAAAAGAAATTTTTTGTACCTACTAATGGCAGACTCTGTGTTGGGTATACAAAGATGATGAGAAGATGTAGCTTTTGCCCAGCAGAGTTTAGGGTTGAGCACTAATGAATAGGAGGTATATATACCCCAGGTAAAGGAAGAAACTGGATCATCTGGGAAAGGACAGAAGATGTTTGAGAAACCTGAAAGTTCAGTGTGACAGGATGGTCAGAAGGTTCATGGGGAAAAGATAAACATTAAAACCCATTTTATACCAGTTGCCCACCATTATAAGTATGTCATGGGATTCTCATAGTAAGAATTTTCTTGAGTTGTCATTGAATTACTATGGCAAGCTCTGCTTCTTGAATTATAATTCATAAAATAATAAACCAGTACCTTCATAAAGTTTCACTTTATGTGACTTTACATGTTAAATCTGCCATCGGCTTAAGAAAGAGCTCTGAAATTCAGAGAAATTTGTTGTCTGGTGTTATAAATCACAGAATTAAAAGTATATGCATTAAGTTTAATACCTTTATTTCACAAGCATGGAAAAACAAAAAGTAAACTCACATTAGTAAGTATTTAGGGAGAATATTTTACAAAAGACTTTGAGATATGCCAAGAGAAATTATATCTTAAGAATAAAAGTGAAGGAAGAGTTACGTTGTTAGAGAATTTTAAAATGAAAATACTCATGGCCCTATATGTGTGTTAACATAATCAAAATATAGGAATCTCTAAAGAAAAGGGGCTTTTACTCTATACACATCCAAATAGTTACATGAGATACTAACAGGTTAAGATTTGTGATATAGGTATATAGAGCAAAATAATATTTACTATTAATTAATTTGTTGATATCAATCTAGAATTTAAAAGAAGACCATTCTTGAAGACTCAATCCTAATACAAGTAAAATTCGAATTTTTAAATATTGAGAAATGTACAAAAGGAAATATACTTCAAAAAATGATTTCCACAAACTTGAGAAAAGGGATGACATAGTCATTCAAAAAGGTGTTTTTGAGGAAAATAGTCCACAAGGTTGGAAGCTAAGAGTAAACCATTAATGAGAGGAAATCCCAATATGGCCAGCCTGCAAACTACTTTATTGCCTTTAGTGCCCTGTCCTCAAATTCAGAGTACCAAAAAGAAACCTTTTATACAAGTATGTTAGCCATTGGAAATCTTGAGCACTGCCAACTAAACAGAATATGCCACAAAAGAAATGTTTCATTGCCTGAGGCAAATCCCCTGTATTTCCTGCTGCTTCTTAAATTATTTCTGCTTCTAAAATGGCAGGAGTCACCAATGAAAGAAAGTCCTCAAGAGTCACCAGTGAAAGAATGTTTTCATATTTTTTATGAAAACAAATAAAGGGAAAAGACTCAACTGAAAGGAAAATTAGGATATGTATTAAGAAAAAAATACAGCAAAAAAAGAGAGAGGAAGAGAGAAGGGGAGAAAGGAAATGCTTTTGTATTTCATATTTATTTCACATACCTAACATTCTGTAAATATTTACCCATTGATTATGTCATTTCAGTACACTTAGTCCAAGACTGAAATTCAACGTTAATTAGTATTTCATAGTTCAACAATATACACTTAACTTTTCTATAATCAGAAAAAGCTGATACTATAAGCTTATCTGTATCATACATTTAATTTTTGGTAAATTAAAAATAAGATACATTCCATAATAATAAAAAAATGTGCCTATGGAACAATACGAAGGTGTAAAACATGCTCAAAAATGTGTTGAAAAAAGTAGCAATTTAAGAAACACCAAGGAACAAATTATACATGAGAAATACTGTAAATTAGCATCAATGGACAAATATGCGGGGAATAAACAGAAAGGTGCTGCATAGAGGAACAGTGGGTCTATTTATATAACCCAGATGTCAATTATTACTGCCCCTTCCATCAAATTATAACTGAAGGAAAAGATCAGCCATGATTTTAAGATCCAGAGAGCCCTAGGGAACTTGGAATCTGTTTATAAAAGTTTAGAAGAGGTAAAATTGGTTTTGAAGCTTTGAGCTATACCACAGTTTTCCTCAGTATATATCTTTGACTAAGCCCTTATTTTAGTCAAAGTTTATAATACTAAAAGCATGTCTCCTTAAACTTGGGATGACTGATACGATATTATGTCTATTCCTTCTGATATACTAACTCGGTTTCACATTTACATTTTGAATGTACCTTAAACTCTTCCGAGATTCAAAAACCTATTGCTGTTTTTAAAAACAAGAAGTGAATTTACTCAGCAGTTAGTACTTCTGAATTAGAATGCCTTCAGCTAACGGGGGCTTAAATATTCTAATGGAGAGGAGTTAATAGCTTTTTAATATTAAGAAGATTTAAAAATACTTAAAAGTTACAGATGATTAAGATTTTAAACCACAGTGATTCTCAGCATACAAATTAATTTTGGTATCTATTTTTAAAATCAATGTTTTCTAAAGAATTATTATGCTTTGAATGATTTAAAGTGGTAAGCAACAAATTACATATAAGAAGTTTGAGCCTAAAATGACACAAACATATAATTAATTTCTCTACCAATGTCTCTAAATTAAGTCACTTGTTTTAATACAGAATGTGTAGTAAGAAAGTTGCAGGGCTAGTATGAGGCACATGATATATGTAGTCATGAAAGAAAACAATTTCTAATTTAGTAGACTCTATCAATCTAGAAAGCCATGAATATTTACTGTTGATTCAGTATGCTGAAAAATAGATAAAAGAGAGTGTATAGAAAAGAAAGAGCAACATATAACAAATTAGTGTCAATACCACAATTTCTAGGATTACATAACTACATTGGAAATCACACATTCAATGGTAGTTTTATATTCCTAGGAAGAACATTAAAATAAACATTTATTTTCCCTTATAAAATATACATTAAAATATTGGAAAACCATTGGCATATAGCCAATGTCTATTCTGACAGCAAAATCATTTTAAAAACTTCGATAGAAGTACCACTATTAATATAGAAAGTTTTTGTGTACACTCATCATCAGAACATCCTGCTATTTCATGTAAATGTAACTTCTAAAAGTTCTATAATTCCACCTTGCACCTACTAATACTTAAAGAGTGTAATCTTTATAGTTGTTTTAACTTTCTCTCACCATCTCTTAGAATCTCCTAAAGATTCAGCCCAGATCAGTATGTATTCATAGATTGCTTGGTCTGTTTAAAGCAAATGGAATTACACAGATGACTCAAAGGAGTTTATGGTCTAGTATTGGGATTAGACCAATTGAGATATAATTTCCGAACAAGGGAAATATTGTAGTGAAGATTTCTGGAGCAGGCCTATGGGAAAAACAGAAGTAGGTCCCCTCAAACAATGTAATATGGTATTTCAAGGAAAGGCTCCATGATGGCAAAATTGTAATAATAATTTTAAAAATAGATAAATGGATAGACAGAACCCATGAAAAAAGTAATAGGAAAATAGTAGCATACCCAGCTTGAAGCATCAGTGAATGAATCAGGTAAATGAAGCTATTTACCTAAAATTCCAGTGCAACTCATTCCAATTATGCCATTGATCATGCCTTTGATGGTGTCCTCGCCACCATCTTTGGGCTTTTGCTTTTTTACTCCCAGCTCTTCTCCACTAGGTGCTGCAAAAGAATTAAACCCTAATATCCTGACATCCATTGTATGTCATAAATTAACTTCCCTCTTATATATTCCAAGTAAAACGATTTATGTAATATCCATGAGAAAACTGAGAAATGAGTCACTCGCATTATTTTCTTCTAGGGCTTTATTCTTTTTTTTTTTTTTTTAAGATTTTATTTATTTATTTGACACAGAGAGAGAGATCATAAGTAGGCAGAGAGACAGGCAGAGAGAGGGGGAAGCAGGCTCCCCACAGAGCAGAGAGCCCAATGCGAGGCTGGATCCCAGGACCCTGAGATCATGACCTGAGCCAAAGGCAGAGGCTCCAACCCACTGAGCCACTCAGGCGCCCCTAGGGCTTTACTCTTATGCAGAACCTTGATGGAGAATGGCTGCTTCACCTAGACAATGAATTCTTTTATTTAAATATTATTACTTAAATTTAAAAAGTCTTATGAAGCTTTATATTTTCTCATGATGCTAATTTTTGTATTTCTACAAATAGGTTTTGATGAAATATAAGAGGTATATGTCAAAATATGTGTAAGGGACAATATATATATTTTTATTCATTGTTGAAGAACAGCTTGTGAAAAAACTAGAATTAAGTATTTAGGTACCATCTGGCTCACTGATATATTGCATAGTGTCTACCTAGCTTAGTAATAACATTTGATATCAAATTTCAAAATAACAAATTAGGAAGTTGTCTTAATACTACTCTCACTTATACCTAGATTTTGACATATTAGCACCTAGAAAAGATTATCATTTTCTCATTCACATTCCATAATGCAGATAATCTAATTTGTAGAAATATGTTATTCTTTCTCCCTAAGGGCTCAGCATGACTGTTTTTATGTTGGATGGGAAAAGATCTTATATAAATATTCTTACTTTAGGAGAGAAAAAATGCCCCACCTTAACTTGATCTTCCTCTAATCATTTCTTTCTGCTTCATTAATTATTAAATATCCAATTTTATTTATTTTTCCTTTTTGACAACTAATTGTGTTTTCTCTGCAATCATGTTTTCCAAAGAAGTGATCCTTTTCATAACACTGATGATTTGGTATTCATGTTAAAAAAGACAGTCAAAGTACCCATTCTATATTAATAAGATTTAAAAATATTAAATTAAGATGAAAAAGATTTGGGAGGGCTCTTTTATTCACAATCTAAACCTTACTATTTGAAAAAATAAACTTACATCTACTAGCACAAATTTTTAACATACATATCAAAATGATATTTCAATTTCTTTATGAAAGTCCTTTATGAAATAGGGCATGAAAATACCAATATTTGCCTGTGAAAATGAATTGAGCTGATACAAATGTAATATAAAGAGAAAACTTTCAGCTTCCTGCCCTCTGGGCTTTGCTATTTGTTACATATAATTTTGAAACAACTAGTACATTGTTTGGTTAGATTCACTTCTATTTCCTGATTGGTCAGATGATGATATATATTTTAATCTAAAAATATTAATAATAATCCTTTGTATATTTTGAGCTCTATCAGGTATAGAAAAATGACATTTGGCCCTAACGGCATTGAGAAAGACTAACAGTAGGGTCTTTAGAAACTCAGTGATGACAATTAAAACAAACAATTGTCCACTTTTTCCATGTATTGGAAAGTAAATTATCACCTACCTGTGGTATAAGGAAAAGCAGATCTTTGTTCACATCCTCTTTGCTGAAAAGGCTTAAGTTTTACCTAATACTGTAGGTTTTTTCAATGTTTATATGCCATCTTTTGAGGTAGAAGTATACCTCATTCTGTGATTAAAATCTAGCCCACATGTTGAGCAGGAAAAAAAAAAAGTCCACATAATCATACATTACCTTTTTCAATATGCATCCTTTTCGATTCATGTCCTATATCATGACCAGCCAAATCTCCCTCTTTGGGCCCAGGGAGTACGTTTGGTGATAAACCCATCAGCATCTGGTTCATGGACAGCCCATTCTGATGGACAGCTGTGAAGCCCAAAACAAAAGAAAAAAGACAAAAACACCATAACACACAATGTTCAAACAAATTAATTAAACTCAGACTCAAAAATAAATAAAATATAATGGTCTAACTTAATGTTTTAATCTATCTCTAAGAACACTGAGAAGTGAGAACTATGAAAATGTTTAAAGCAGAAAAATATTGGAATTGAAAACATTTTATCTTGTTTTTATTTCATAGTGAATATATATATATTTTTATATATCTAGAATACTTTTGAATGGCCTTACCACTACAACCTCTAAAAGCTGTTAACTTTTAACTTTAAGGTGCTAATGTAACTGTTGCAATATTCATATCCTATTCTAGTCAATAAAACGTAAGGTTTCAGACACCAAAGTATTTCTGTAAAAATTGGGTTTGAACTCAGACTTGAAAATACAAGTGCCCAATTAATATCTATTGAATGGTTGAATGAATAAAAGCTATAATTGCTTTCTTGAACTATTAACAGTAACATGTCACTATTGAAATAATAAAGTAGATGACAAAACACCCTTACGATTTTCAAAATCCAGTCAATAAATTTCCTAGTAAATTGCCCATGAAAATCTTAGTTTTGTGTATAAAACTGTATGAGAACCCATCCCATAAAAACTTACCTTCTCTAGAAAAAGGAGATTTTTTTTTAAAATACTATAAGAATATATTAGGAATTAGCATTTGAAAATCACCATAGCAATAACTGTGTGAGGGAAGTGTCTTCAACAGATGATTCTAGAGGAGTGGAATGGAAGTCTGATGAAAAATATAATACTTATATAGTCTTAATATATCTCCTCACAAGACTTAATATTATAACTTATTATTTACAAAGGTTTAAAAAAAGAGTAACATTACAGTACATAAGTCTGATAGTCACCACCTTAACCAAGAGATAGTATGACAAGTATTGGAGGAATATCACGTCTCTTGGAACAATGTACTGAGAAAGACACATGATCATGTCTCTGTGATTCCTGCCAAAAATTCATAATTCAAGGAACGTTTAATCATGAGAAAACAAAAACATCCAATCAGAAGGAAATTCTACAAAATAAATGACCTTCAAAAAAAGATTGTCAAGATACTGAAAGATAAAAAACAAAACAAAACAAAACAAACAAACAAACAAACAAAGAACTGTTCCAGATTAAAAGAGACTAAAGGAATATGACAAGTAATTTCAATATGTGATCCTGGATTGGCTTTCGGACCAGTAAGGAAAAACCTTTTGCTATTAAAAACATTAGAAGAAAAAAATAAAAAATTATATTAGTAGGAAAGTTGGTGTAATTTGAAAAAGATTTATAGTTTAAACAATATACTATAATAATTTTAATTTCCTGATTTTGATCATTGTTTTGTGATTGCATAAGAGAATTTCCTTGTTTCAAGAAGATAAACAATGATGTATTTGAGGTGAAGGAGCATAGTGTCCTTGTCATTATGTCTCCGGACATTAACGTGCCATTATGTCTTTATCAGGAGAGCTTTTTCAGAGACATTGTTGACTGGGTGCATCTGACTGATGAGTGTGAAAGGATTCTTTGTATTATTTTTTAAATGTCTGTGCCAGTCTAATTTAAAAAAAAAAATTAAAATATGCATATGCATGAACATGTATTTACGTGTGTGTGTGTGTGTGTGTGTGTGTGCATGAATTTGTGTGCAAGTGTATGTATTTCCACTTGGACAATTATGGTAGTTCAAATATGCAAAAATTTCTCCTCTGTTCTATCAAAAATAAAAAAGAACACAATGATTCATTTAAAACATAAATGTATGACAAAATTCTTTCAAATTTTTCCCTATCTGCCCATCATTTCCATTTAAGTGTTGTGAAAAAATATTTTACTTTCTCTAGAAGAACAGTGTCTTTTCAATGATGACATCTTATAAAAGCATTAAAAATGAAACCAGTATGCATCATGAAATTTCTGGTTCTAGTGTCAGCATTGCACATAAGTATACAGAAAATATTTTATACGAAAGATGGTTTGAGGTAGTGGGAGCCAAGATTTGCCAGCCCCAGAAAATGTCATTGGTTTAAGAATGGTTATAATCACTTTTATTAATACACAGCTATATTCATCTCTTACAAAATTAGGGAAATATGTTTTAGACAGGCCAAACATAGAATTATGTTGAACTATATAACTTTCAATAATTAACTATTTTTAAAAATAATTGTATACAATTATTCAACCTAGTATTTATTATCTACCTCAATAGCATTCATCCTAAGGATTCTTGCTTTATGCAAATAAGTAATAATAAATAAATAAATTTCTGCTTAATGACTTATAAATATACTTTCTAGCAAATGTTTTTCCTATTATAGAAATATTCCCAACCACCAATTAACTTCAGCCAACTATGTGTCATTAGATGAAGTTTATATCACAAACACGATTTCCTAAATAAAGTAAATCCTGGAAAGGATACAAAGATATTGATTTGTCAACCAACACAATCACTGCTAATATGTTTGTTGTATTGGAAAAACAATATTAGATTCTCGACACAAAATATGGATACAAAATAACCAGTTAATTGAATCGCATTTTCAAGTTTACTCTTCATTTTCTTGGTTAAATATCTGAAAATGTGATCACGAAATAAAAGAGCCCTTACAATTTAGAATTTAACAACAATAACATATGACAACAATATGCATTATTGACGTACTAATTCAAATTCTAAAACTCAAGCAACTTAAAATTCTTCAATCCACTGACCATCAGAATGACGAAGACATTTTTTTTAAAGTCAATTACAATGAATTTCAGTTTTTTAATTCCTCTTTGTAGCTATGTTTGTCAATGCAACGGTGAATTTTGAAAATTGATAAATTTTAAAACCTGGTAAGGGGTGGGACTGAAGAATGAAGTTGAGTAATCCCCAAATCATATCCTTAGCCACTAGATAGCTGTTGAGTTGGAGGTGTTTACTTCAGAAACTAATCTAGAAGCTTACTTTCTCTGTTTCATAGCTCAGACCTTTATGTGTGGCATCAAAGAGAGGGAGTTTATATCAGAACCTGTTAATGTAGCACCATACCTCATGATACTGCAAACTGGGAAACATAATTTTGAGAGATGGCTATTGCTACAGAGCTTCAGAACATGATACATCTGAGATCTATTTGGAATGAGGGCATTTTGATTAGAAAAGCCAGCTGCACCTAATAAAGTTTAAAATGGTGACAAGTAAAAGTATGAGACCTACGGATTCTGTCCGAAGAGCTCTCAGTCCGTGCGGGAGAGCTGGAGACGCTGCTGCTCCGATGGGATGATGGGTGGCTGCCAGGCCTCCGGCCCTCCTCCAGAGAGGGGGCAGGTGAAGGGCTGTCTGGGACACGCTCCTGTGGCACCAGGGGAAGGAATTGGGGGAGAAAAGAGGTAAATACATGGGAACGTTACTTAATGAATGTTGATTTTTGTTCATGCAGTACTGTAGAAATGTAAAGGAAATAGATTCATCCTTCACTGGCATTTTAACCCTTTATCTTGAGCAAAGCCAAAGTAGGGAAAGACAAGTTAGGAAACAAGTTCTACAGGCAAGCAATAATGGCAAATGTGTATCCCCTCTCTGGATAAAAAGGGAGGTCAGCAAAGATGACCCTTTTAGAACCCATTAGAACAACAACAAAATAACAGAACAAAGCAGGTTTCAAGTCCAGACAACTATCAATTTAAAGAATTCTCTATGTTCTATCGCTGTGGCAAGTGTGTAAGGATCATTTAGCACACAAATTATCAATGTGACAGACCATAATAAAAACACTAGAGGAGTTATTAACAGCTTTTTCATCATGGCCCTGCTCTGGACACACCTGGATGGTCACATTTTAAGGCGTCATAGAAATCGATTATTATTTAACATTGGAATAATTTTTTTGATCCTAATAATTTTCAGACTACCTGTTTCTCTCAGCTCCAACCCAATCACATATATGTATTAGAGGAAATTCATGAAATATATATTAGTTGTATCCTAGGGAAGGTTGGTATCCTGTTTCCTAATACTATTGTATTAACACTTAGGTCCTATCCCTGTCTTTCCTGCTAAGCCCTGAACCTTCCCCATTAGACTAATGTGCAAATATATCGTATAACTGTCTCCAATGAGCTATTATAAATGGAGTTACAGATTAAGAAATAAGATACTCTACTTATTAACATTTTCTTCTTTGAGCAACATGATATTTATGCCTTCAGATAGCAAGGCACATAGGCCTTGAAGAACTGTCTTTTCAATAATTAATAAATATTTGAAAGGTTAGAAGTAAACTACATGATATGGAATAAATCAGTAGTTCTTTATTTGGGTGCAAAAATGCAAATTTTGAAAGAGCAGACTTTAAGAGATGTAAAAGAGAAAGTTCTAAAATGTAATGGACTTGTAGGAGGTCAATCGACCATTGAGAATGAGGGTCTGTAATACCTATTGTCGGTCTCAGGGGTTCTATTAGTCCCGTGATGGTTCCCAATCTTGCTCTGCATTAGAATCACCTGGGAAATTCGTAACATGCCTGTGCCTGGGCTTCCTTCCCAGAGATTCTGTCTTGCTGAGTATGAGGGGTTGAACCATGTCTCCAGAAAAAATGAAGTCCTGATCCCCAGTACCTGTGAATGTGAATTTCATTTGGAAAAAGGATCTTGGCAGCTGAAATTAGTTACAATGAGGTCCTACTGGAGTAGAGTGGGCTTTTAATCCAACATGACTGGTGTCCTTACAAGAGACATTGTGAAGATAGGAGATTAGAATTGAAGAATGAAGAATGAAGATAGAGATTAGAATTACACAGCTGCCAGGCAAGAATGCCAAGGATAACCAGGCACCACCAGAAGTGATGGAGAGGTGAGCAAGGGTTCTACCTGAGAGCTCAGAGGGAGCATGACAGTGCCGACATCTTGATTTCAGACTTCCAGTCTCTACAAATGTGAGTGGACACATTTGGGTAGCTTCAAACCACTCAGTTTATGATACTTTGTTACAACAGTCCCATGCACTAAATCAGAAGTGGAGCCCAGACTTCACTTTTTAAGACTCCAGGTGATTTTAATGTGCGTCCAAAATTGAGCACCACTTGTCTCACACCCATTTAATTTTTCAATCCTGAGCACTGTTGATAAACATCTTCCACAGATATGTGGGGGCTTAATTTGGGAAAAGCATGACAAATAAAATGAAAATAAGCAGAAAAATGACCAAGCCTTCTGCAAAATCCATGAATCAGCCAGTTTCCCATTATATATTCCATGGAATAAAAAAGGCCCATATAAAGTTCATGACAAAAGATTTGCAAGATCAATCAATACTGTAACCAAAACAAAGGAAAAAAAAAACTAAATTCTTCCAAAAATTGCAATGCATATTAGAATCTTATTGTAAAGATAATTTTTTGTATTTTAGGAGCTTTTGGACTGGTCTAAAATGTGTGGATTGGTTTCTGTAAAAGACAATTAAGTGAAGTGTGTAAACCTGGCGATTCATAGACCTGTACCCCTGGGGATAAAAATATATTATATGTTTATAAAAAATTTAAAAAAATTTAAAAAGGACAATTAAAACCTCCCAAAGGAGAGATGTATTATCAATATTGTACCATATAACACTCGCCCTTTACCTTAATTGATCAGAGGTTAAGAATTAAGTGCTCTATTTTCTGCAAACAGCAACACAGACTGGTATGTAGGTAAATGTAAGCATCACATAATATATTGTCCTACCCAAGACATGTGGGGTTACATTTCAAAGACTAAAAATAAGCAAGTGAGGGAGAGAGAGACATGGGGGCAGAAAACAGGGAAAGAGGAAGACACACACCCTTCAGAACTAAAATTTACTGTTAGATTGTTCAGGGAAGTTTATGACATGACATGCATTTGCTATACTAAGGGATACTAAAGAAAGATGGTATCCAACTGCACAATTTGGAGATTAAATATTTTGAAATTGATGTCTCAAATAACACACAAAAATGAACATATTATCAGTTATTTTTCCAAACTAAATAAATCAAAGGAGGTATACTTAAAAAAAAAAAGACTTTATTTATTTATTTGAGAATAAAAGAGAATAAAAGAATAAGAGAGAAAGAGAATGAGCAGAGCGTGGGACAGAGGAAGAAGCAGACTCCCCACTGAGCAAGGAGTCCACCATGAGACTCCATCCCAGAACCCTGAGATCATGACCTGAGTTGAAGGCAGCCACTTAACCAACTGAGCCACCCAGGCTCCCCAAAGAAGATAAACTTCTAAATGATATGAGTTCTTTAGTCCACCTGGCTAACAAATGACCTAAGTTTCTAAGAAACAAACACATATGATTTAAAAGAATAGAGACTTCATATCTGGATGTTGATGTTACTTCCAATCTTTCCATCATAATTTTGAAAGCAGCTGATACTCTAAATCCTTTTTCTTGACATTCACACCTACCCTAAATTATGAAGCAAACCATGTATTTATTATGTGTTCAGTTTGATGAGTTGTCAAGATCTAGAACATTCCTATAACCCCAGAAAGACTTCTCCTGTCCCTTTCTAGTCAATTCCTCTCGATTCCTATAAGCAACCACTTTCTGACTTCTATCACCATAAACCAGACTTGCTGGTTCTAGAATTTCATAAAAATGAACCATATAGTACATATTTGTGTCTGACTTCTTCACAGCAACAAAACTTTTTTGAGATTCATCTAAGTTATTTCATGTGCCATTAATTTATTCTTTTCTACTGTTGAATATATTCACCTACACAAATATCCCACAATTTGTTAATCCTCTCACTGCTCCCAAAATGCCAGTGAGGTCATGTACTTAACTACTTTAAACAACACTGTGCTTATTGCATCTTTCGAGTAGCAGCTCAGATATGTCTTGGAAGAGGTGTTCTTAATCCTTTATATATAATACTGTATAGAATTCAGTATACTGTAAGAATTTACTATATAGAATTCTTATATAGTCTGTGTATATCTATTAATAATTTATGTTAATGTTAATGGCCTAAATGACCAGAGAAAAACTCTAAGGAGTCTAATCTTGATTTCTAAAAATTCTAATAAAAAGGCAAATGAGTCTAAACTTGGAAGGTAATCCCTAATACGTCTGGTTCTCAACACTTGGATTACACAAAACTACATGGTAAGTATTTGAAAAAGAAAACTCTATACTTTTAATTGACAAAAAAAGTTTTCTAGCTTAACCATTCTATTTTCTTGAAAAAGTCACTGATATCAGTGTTTATTCATGATTACACTTTATTATTTGTCATAATAGTTGTGTAAGTGATCATATATGCAGTGGCACACATTTGGAGGAACAGAGACAAAGTGAGATCTTGAAATAAATCAATCTCTCTGAAGTTATTTTGCAAGTCTTGAGTTTCCTGTCATAACAGACTTCTTACTGGTGCTAATGGAAAGCATGAGAAAATGATTTTTTCCTGAGATATTTAACTCATAAAATACTTAAATATTTAATGTCTAAAATTCTAGCAACAATTATTATGCCATTAAAAACAATTAGTTGTTTTATGTTCCACAGAAGTATAAAAATTATTTCATTAGACAATATGTTTAATGTCAAAGCTTTCCTTAATGATTCTTTTCATTCATGCATTATTTACTTATTCATTTATACATTCAAAATACTCTAAAACATATAATAAACCAGGTTAAAAAAAAAACTAGATTTAAATCTAATGAAAAATACATCTTAAAAGCATAATTTAAGGCTTAGAAAATGTAGGTGAAAGTGTATTTAATTTAGCTTTAGCTTATTTTTACTTTAATTATAACTGTCTAAGAACAAAGGATACAAAGACAATACTTAATACTTTCATTTAAAGAAAATATTTTAATTTATGCAAATTTTTATTATTTAAAAGCTAAGTATTCAATTGAAACTTTCTATAAATTGAGACACAACATATTCAGTCATTCCACTTAATGTATAATTTCAATCTTTGGAACATGATGTATTGTTCTTTGAAGAATTTCATTAAAGTAAAATCCACTGAGCAAGTAAGATTTGAATACATTGTTGCACAATAAATTAATTTATTTCAACAGCTTAATTCTTTTATCATATTTATATGCTTGCCTTTCCAGAGTATGCTATAAGATGGAGAATAATGGAGACAGTAAAGAATTGCTTAGGAGAGAATCTCATAATTATTACTGAAACAAAATAGATAATGAGTTTTATTCAGACATAATAAGAAAGAAGCAGTTCAATGTCTATAGGGAAACTATGTAAACTGGATTTATCATTTCATTTGTGTAATACCCTTTAACCTCCAAGATGGGCCTGAAGTAGGACAAAGAGGAAGAATATTTAATTTAATACTTCAACACACTGCTTTATAGTCCTGCATCATAACTCCACCAATCAATAAAACACAATCCTTTGCAATGTTCCATCTTTATAAAACCAGCCACAATAATAAATGAAAATTTAAGAGGAATACCCTCTCACAAAAAAAAAAGGTCATAAACTAATGGTAGCAGAATAACAATAAAGAAAAGGCTACATTTATTGCCTCTGGGCAGAACAAGAAGCATTAGTCTCTAAGATAATTCAGAATCAAAGGTGGCATTCAAAATAATGTATTCCAAGTTTTTAAAAGGAAAAGTATAAAATGTTTAGTATTACATGTGTGCAGTTGAATATTCAAAAATTATATTGTCTCCTCTCCTCACAAAATGCATTATATTTTATTAACTTAAAATATTTTCTTAGTGTAAGTCCAAATGATCACAACTCATTCACAATGGATTTCTCTGAAGAATTATTTCACTTAGCTTTACTTTATGTTGCTCTCTTTTTAATTATCTGGATTTTCATAAGTTTATCAGTCTGAGATTCCCTGACTGAATATGTTGTAGGACTGGGGAGAAGATATTTCTAACGTTAAATGTTATCTTGATATAACTGTTAACTTAGAAAATTGAAGTTGACTAATACTTTATATAACCCAAACTCCTGAGCTTTAAGACAGCTCACACTTAAATTCATTTATTCAAAGCATATTTACTGAACCACTAACATATACCAGTGTCTTGGGCTCTGGTTATATGTAGGTAAACAGAACTGATGGAAATCCTTTTCCTCATGGAGCATCTGTCATAAACTAGGAAATGTTAGCAGAGTTCAGAAACATATATGTACACTGATTAAGCATGACATCTAAATTCCCTTGTTGTGGTGAAAATTATCAGAGAAAACAAATAGTAGAAATGGGTTTCTGGACCCAAGAAAGTGTTAACAAGGAATTTTGGAAGACACAGTAAATAATGCTAATATACTTGCATCTGTAGAGAACCAGGCAAAACACCATCAAAACTCCATGACTCAAAGTTCTAAAGTGAGGCTTCAAGCAATATTTACATAACTCTTTTTATTTGTTTTGGTGATGATACACAAGAAATACTTAATGTTGCCGAATGTGAAACTGGTAGGACCCCTGAGTATAATCATAAACAACTTAGTTTTATTCTCCGGCTGTCTCTTCAAACTTATTCAGTGGAGGTAGGGGACTCTATTTTATCCTGTATATGTATGAAAATTCAGGTAGCCTCATAATTTCAGGTTACTGTTTGTTAATATAAAGTCTTACAGTTAGTTTAAACAGCATACGGTCTTGGCTCAGGGATATAAGTCATCCCTGTGTAAGAATAAATACTAGCAACCTAATGAAAGGATAGGACTTCCTTCTTTCCCACACTCAAGGAAGGGGGCGCAGAGGGGGGACAGGAAGGAGAAAAAGCTAAGTTCTGTCTTGATCAACTCTGCTGTTTCTTAAGTGGTGTCATTCTCTCTGTGCATGGCAAATGCTTAATGCCAAATTTTTATCTAGTTAAGGCACTGTATATGTTCTTACAGGCTATGACCACACTGAACTGGCCATATGCAGTTCCTTAAGGGTGTAATTTCTCTCTATGTTCCTCTGTACCCTGAATGTCCTACATAGTTAAATCTGGATATTTGATTCAAGTTGAGCTTGGGGCAAGACTGTCTCATAGATGGTTCTGCATGCCCCTTGCTGTCTCCTGGGTTGCATTTAATGATGCTGGCTCACACTGATGATCATGACCTAGACCCTACTACCTTAGGACTGGCAATTTGGTGACATTCTAAATATATCATTCCTCATTCATTTGTTTGTTTATTTGTTTGTTTTTGGCTAGACGATTTATAAAAACAGAAAGTTCCCCTACTGAATTAATGATTAATCTGAGGAACAGTTTGTATGGGAAACCCAGGAAAATGCAGGATTCCACCCTTTAATGTATCCTTTGTTTAAACATTTATTTGTCCTCTAAAAAGTCAATTCCCCAGATTTCAAAGGTGAACTATGAGTTTGTTAATTAGTATTATTAACAACTTACGGGTTTAAATAAATGTGTTTTGGGGGTGCCTCTGTGGCTCAGTTGTTAAGCATCTGCCTTTGGCTCAGGTCATGATCCCAGGGTGCTGGGAGTCCTGCATCCGGCTCCCTGCTCAGCAAGAAGCCAGCTTCTCCCTCTCCCACGCCCCCTGCTTGTGTTCCCTCTCCCTCTGTGTCTCTATCTGTCAAATAATAAATAAAATCTTTAATAAATAAATAAATAAATGTGACTTGTTTAAGTACATTGATGCAGGGATACTTAGCGGTGATTATGTTTTAACACTTTCTTTTTCTTGTGAGCATCCTCTTCATATTTAATATTAACACCCAAATAAACATTAAGAGAATATACTTGTTTTTTCTAAATCCAAGTAAAAATTCAATGAAGTCAACTTTTCTGTGAAAAATATCTAAAAGTCATGCATACATCTAGAGTTATTTATGATTGCCCCAAAATAAACTATTCTGTACCTAAAAACAAACATAAGGGACATGACATTGCTCTAGGATTTTCATGTACTCTGAGAATCAGGTCACTCCAGTTCTAGTTTTCATAATATTTAAACATTTTAAACTTTATGCACGTAAAGTCCTATTTACTGAATAGTACTTTAAGGACCTACTTTGAAGAGAAGTATTAGGGAATGGAAATTTATACATTGTATTTCATTTTTTTCGATGTTTAATTCTTTAAATGAGATTCTCCTAAGGTGTCTCTGCCTCTGTCTCTGTCTCTGTCTCTGCCTCTCTCTCTCACACACACACAAGAGTTTGGTGGAGAAGACTAACAAATTTAAGTCATAGTCCTTGTTCTCAGGAATCCCTATAATGTGGCAACAAAAAAAGATGTTTATCAAGAATGTAGAGTAATTTGAATACTGCCAATTTTCTCAAAAACAATTCTGAAAAGAATGAAATCTGGAAAAAAATGCATTTAAAAATCTGCTTTGTATACCACTGCATTACAAGCCCCCCCCCCCAATGCAAATTGCAGTGCTTTTCTTAGGTGAAGAGGGCTGAAAAAGAAAAAAAAAGTTCTTCTTTACGATTTGACTCTATTTCAGAAGCTTGACACAAATTTCTTGTAAGATTCTAGAACCTATTTAAAGAGATGTTTGTGAATATTTGGGGAGAAGATAATGTCAGTGTACAAAAACTTCTAATGATGTTATTTATAAACACTAATTCAATCAGTCAACAACCTGATAAGGTAGGAATGTCACTAACCCACTGTGACACAGCTATTAAGTAACTTTATCTGAGGTCACCATCACAAAGAGGTGGTAGAACTGGACTATCAACCCAAGAATCTTTCCTCCATAACCTATGTTTTAAACCACCAAAATAATCTGTCTGCCTTTCTTTTTTATTTTTTTTTAACAAGAACTATTTTTTTCTAAGTCCTTATGATATCATTGTGAATTTATTAAATAAAATGTGAGAAAAATATTGATTCATTCAGGGAGATTTGGGGTTACTTGATGAATGATACCTAAAGAGAATCAATTAGTAGAACATTTCAGCCTATTAGGAATTCTCTAATGACAAGAAGAATTAATCTCTTGATTTATACTGTTTATTTTCCTCAATGATTTAAGGTAGTACAAGTAATACATCCTTTTACAATTTGGAAATGATACAAAGATTGTATAAATAGCTAATATGATAGTTTAGAATGTCAAGATTCAAAAGTATCTGAAGAATAGCCTCCAGTTATGGAATGAATAACTCACAGAAACAAAAGACACAGCATTGGGATTATAGTCAATGATACTGTCGCAGTGCTGCATGGTGACAGATGGTAGCTACACTCGTGGTGATTATAGCATAGAGTATAGAGAAGTTGAATCACCATGTTGTACTGAAACTAATATAACATTGTGTATTGTATTGTCAACAATACTCAAATTAAAAAAAAAAAAAAGAGTTAATTATCTAAAAAGCCTAAATCAGTGGACTGGGAAACACACTTAATACGGACAAATGCAAATTCCTAGTAAAAGAAACAAAGAATTGGCTTAATCAAATTGGCTTAATAAAATTTCATATTGAAAAGGCATGTCACTTAATGAGTCACACATTCAGCTAGCAAAACAGTTTTATGAATTATGATGACATTTATAAACTATTGTCCAAACTGAGGCTTATGTTCGTTCCAGTGTCTCTTCACTAGCCTGTTCACTTGTAGAATATTGTATGGGAAGGGTTGGGACAGGGTGTGCTTTAAAAAATGGTCAGCCAAGAAGCCTGATGAGAAATGGTCAAAGGAAATGAGGATATTTGGTCTGGAGGACCAAATAGGTACTATAGCAGAGGTACTAAACTGTAGGTATAGTACCTATACTATAGGTACTATAGTACTATAGTACTATAGCAGAGGATTTGTTTATTTAAATGGCTAGAACACAGAAAAATTAGTAGACTTGTTTCTTCACGGAGAATGTAATAAAGTTAAGGTAGCAGCAAATGTAGCCCCTCCTCACTCTTGAATTTGCTAAAAATAGAGTAAGCTTTCCACAAAACTTAGATATATAAAAATGGCTAGGGAGGATGCAAGAATTGTTACCCCACCGCAGGGAAAGCTGGATTATGTAACATCTGACATCTCAAGTCTATGTCTCTTCATTCGTAACATTCATAGAACATTAAACAGCAAAAATATAGGAGTCTCACTGATACATGATAGACTAATATAGAGCATATAGTAATTCAATATATATACTTACAGGCAATTGGCTATTAGGGATTTAAATTAGAATTATTGTGTAAACAATATATGCCCATTTCCTCCTCAAAGTTATTTTACTAAAATTTTTCCAGTAGTCCAAACCAATCAGCAGGAGAAAATCTAAGTTTAATTTTGGCAGACTCCATAATGAAGCTTTGCCTTTAAAGCTATTTACAATGTTACAGTGGTATTGTCTTCATCTATGTCTATAATTTTCTTTTCCGTGGTCCTTTTAGTTTCTTTTATTTTTCCACACCAAATCCTGTTGCCCCATAATGTTTGAGAGTTTAGCTTTAGCTGCATCAATTATCCACAGCCTGAGATTCACATGTGTTTCAGTTAATCAACAGCTCTTATATGGGTATCAGCTATGACTTTCTGTAAAAAGCCAGCTAGTAAATATTTTGTTCAATTCTGCTCTGTATGTGAATATAGCCATAGACATTTATATAAAGAGAGTAGCTAAGTTCCAAACACATTTTATTTATGGACACTAAAATTTGAATTTATAGAATTTTCATGTGTCATGAAAAATTCTCCTTCCTATGATATTTTTCCCCACCCATTTAAAAGTGTAAAGCCATTCTTAACTCACAGTCCATGCCAAAACTGGGGAAGCAGGGTGAGTATCACCCAAGGAAACAACATTTGGACACAGTTCCATTGCATGTACTAGTATGTACCTTCTCATAAATAAGTTTATGAGAAAGTCATTGAAGCTCCTTTACCTTCTAGAAACAGGTAAGTATAGAATGCTTTAAAATATGTAACTCTGTTACATATTTTAAATATGATATTTATTTTACATATGATATCCATATTCAGATACATATTACTCAACAAAGTGAGCTTTGTTTTCACTTCTCGTCTGTCCTATAAATTCTTTTTTTTAGGGATTTATTTACTGGACAGAGAGATATCACAAGCAGGCAGAGCAGCCAGCAGAGAGTGGGGAAGCAGGCTCCCTGCTGAGCAGAGAGCTGGATGCAGGGCTCGATCCCAGGACTCTGAGATCATGACCTAAGCTGAAGGTGGAGGCTTAACCCACTGAGCCACCCAGGCACCACTGTCCTATAAATTCTTATTGCCATTCTCTTGTAGGTTGAGTTATCATTTTAAGTCTTGTCATTACTCTCAAAAATATAAATGGTAATTTCCAGCACATGGAAACCCCTCAAACTTCTATTTTCCCTTCAAAGGCTACTTCCCTAGTTCTATCATTCCTTCAGATGGGGGTATATCTTCTTCTCTAGCATTTACATTTCATTTTTAATAGGTCTTCACAATTAGAATCTTTTCAGACAAACAAAGTTGCAAGCATTATTCTAATTGCCCACTTCGGTTTCATACTATTTAATATGACACAGGAGTCAAACATTTTCTTGGGGAAAATAAAACTTCCCTCATTAAATTAAACACACATATCACGGGAGTTTACTGAATACTGGTTGTGCTACAAAGTCTAGTGTATAGAAATTTAGGAAAGTTGATTTATTAACATGTTTTCCCTAATATTTAGAATTCTGTAAAGAACCTATTCTCACCCTTATTCTCTGAGGCCATTCTCTCAATTTTTTACCAGTCTGGATATTTTTTTTTACAAAAATTACTAGAATTGTCTCATGCTTTTCTTGAAACTGTTTGTTCTCTATGATCCTTACCTGTCAGCATCAAATTTGAAAGTATATAGTTGGCCAGGCTCAGAGGAAAGGGACAGATAGGCCCTTCAAAACTTCACAATGACCAACGGATCTTCACTTTGACTTTGGCAATTAAAGCTACCAGCTCTGATTTACTAATGATAAAAAATAAATTAAAAACTATCAGTTTTTATTTTCTCTAATCATTCTTAATTGGAGCCATTGTTTCTTATTTAACTACTATGACCATTTATACCACCAGTGCATTCAAAAGTCCATAATTTCCTTTAATCTATCCATAGCCAAGTTTCTGAAAATATTTGCCCCAAGAGACTAGGAAATGGGATATCACTATAATGTGGGAGGTGTTGGCACACATTTCAAGACACAGAGCTCCATCCCTTTCTTACTACCTTTTTGCATATTTCCTTCCTTTTTCCCTATCTCCCTCCTTTCCACTGCCAACCTTAATTTAAGAAACTACAGGAATGTTGCCGACTTTTCAGTAATCTAGACTGTTTTCTATAGATGCCTTTCAGAGGAAACCCAATTCCTTCCTCTTACTTACCTAAACTCTGACAATAAAGGATTTATTAAAGGAAGTTTCCCTTAAGTATTCTAATCAACATCTGATAAAACACAAACTATTTAAAAAATATATCTGGGGGTGCCTGGGTGGCTCAGTGGGTTAAAGCCTCTGCCTTTGGCTCTGGTCATGATCTCAGGGTCCTGGGATCGAGCCCTGCATCAGGCTCTCTGCTCAGCAGGGAGCCTGCTTCCTCCTCCTCTCTCTCTGTCTGCCTCTCTGCCTACTTGTGATCTCTGTCTGTCAAATAAATAAATAAATCATTAAAAAATAAATAAATAAAAATACATCTGTATTGAAAATATAAAACAAACCAAGCTTCTAATGTAATTGGAGTCTTTTGGATCCATGTGCTACTAGCTGATGTCCAAATTACCTAGATAAGAGTTTATAACAAAGTCACCCATTAAGATTTTAAACTGCTGGGGCACCTGGATGGCTCAGTGAGTTAAAGCCTCTGCCTTTGGCTCAGGTCATGATCCCAGGGTCCTGGCATCAAGCTCCGTATCCGGCTCTCTGCTCAGCTGGGGGTCTGCTTCCCCCACCCCCTCTCTGCCTGTCTTTCTGCCTACTTGTGATCTCTATCTATCAAATAAATAAATAAATAAATAAATCCTTAAAAAAAAGGATTTTAAACTGCTAAATTATGCTCTTCTGTCATATTTTTCCTTTAACTATGAATCTAAATCTTGTCTAAATGAGAAATTATAAAAATTCCCAGTTTCAAGAGTGAACATTATATAATTAATATTATGAGAGTGATTCTCTATAGTAATCATTACTAAATTTTCAAAAATTAGAATAATCACATTCTATAATACTTAGTACCTTTTCTTTTTCTTTTTTTTCTTTTTATGTAGTGTTCACTTGCATTTTCTCAGCTAAAGATTTTTAAGTTGATCTGGGTCTTCTGTAATATATATATATTTATAGAAAATAATGTAATATCTATATATCATAATATAGAAATAATATAATTAAATATTATAATCTATTTGTCTATCTATAATTTTCCTGATATGGATACTTCAGAAAATGATATGAGGGACTAGTATACATCTTTGTTTATAGAGCCATTATTGTAAGAAAAACTGCTATTAGCATATTATTCAATGTTTTATGTAAGTAGTCGCAAGGTCTTTTTTCTTTTTAACGTATAATGACATTACCCATCATTTAGTATATACAGAGCATTATAATTGTCCTAAAAATTCTTTATTCTCTCCCTATTCATCCCTATCATGTCCTGGAACCACTGATCTTTTTAGTATCTCCATAGTTTTGCCTTTTCTGGAGTGTCATACACTTGGAATCCTAGTGTGTAATCTTTTTGGTCTGGCTTCTTTAACTTACCAGTATACATTTAAGTTTTCTTCATGTCTTTTCACAGCTTGATAGCTCATTTCCTTCCAGTTCTGAATAATAATTCCATTACATGGCATCAAGAGTTTAACTAAGCTACTCTATGGTATTGCTGCCTAAGTATCTATTTTGTTTGGCCAACTCTCCAGGAGGGACTTGCAAACACATACATGTCCCAGAAAGCAGCCACAGAGTCACAGACAAATGTAAGTCCCTGATAGGATCTCCAACAGCATGTGAGATTAGCAGTCTCCACTTACATAGGACCCCTGTGGGGTTTACCAAAATGCAGTTCTTCTGGTTTTAATGAACCAAGCTAGGCCTAGCCAAGGAACCTCAAAGTATTCTACCCATGGACCTTAATAACAGGCATCTGTCCCAGCTCCTGCCTTGTTCTTTTTGAACTCTGCCTTGACCTCATCATGTGATCCCTTGAGGTACACCTCTGGGTACTTCCTCTAGGACTCATGAGTAATAAAGTTCTCTACTTCAGTTTTTCTTTTAGTCTGTTATTGGACCATGATTCACCATCAAGCACCCTATGGTCCATTTAACAAATGTTAATTTAACAACGTCACGAGGTACCACTTTTTTTATCCTTTCACCTATTGAAAGACATCTTAGTGGTTTCCAATTTGGGGCAATTATTTTTTAAAAAGCTGCTATAAATACCTATGTGCAAGTTTTTGTGTAGACATAAATTTTCTACTTCTTTGGGTAAATACCAAGGAGGTGGCAAAATATACAATCATATGGTTAGAGTATGTTTAGTTTTGCAAGAAACCACAAAACTGTCTCCCAAAATGGCTATATCATTTTGCATTTTTACCAGCAATGAATAAGAATTGTTAACAGGACCTTTTATGGAAGACATGCTCCAGAGGCTCCCTTAAACTCAGGAAAAGAAGGTAATGATTATGTCAGATGAGGATGAGCATGAGGTATCTCTTAGTTTAAAAATTAATTATCTATTCTGACAGTGCACTTAAAGTAATTTGATATAAATGCACATTATAAAATAAGTGAAGAGTATACCCATACACATATAGAGGTATACACATACCTCCCTACACAAGGGGAGGAAGAGAAAAAAATTGTGTATATATACACACAAGTGATTTTTGTATAACAACAATCTTATCTTCCACATAGAGTGTATTTTTGAATTTATAAAAAACAATGAATTTTATCATTTTGTTTAGTTTTTTCACCTGCATCATATTATCTATATTTTATATGTAGAATAGAATTAGAAAGATTGAGTCGCATGTCCAAGACAACACAGCTATTGAGTGGCAAAACCATAATTTAACACTTCTTGTCTTCTAAAAACAAATCAAATACTTTCTACACCTTAAGGCTCATAACACCATATGTGTATACACAGACATGCCCTCCTACATACAACCATTTAAACACACACATTATTTGAAATATATCAATTAATTTCCTATGTTTTTCTGTCTCTTAATAGATACAACACCGAATGTAAGGGCAGCCTAACCTAATATGGTTTAGTATTATACCTCTGTTTCTTCCTGGTTCTAATTACTATAAGTGATTTTTCTCATAATTTATTTCCTATCACCTAGCTGTTTTAAAGTTAGAATTATGTAATAAAATCACAGATTAAGAGATGGTGGTTTAAGATGATGCTTGGTACAGGCGAAAACAATCATGTAAGAAAACAGTTACCTTAATAACAGATGTCTCAACCCTGGATGGGGGACTCTGAACTTGGGCCGCTGCTGCCATATTTGCAATGGTGCTGAGATGGTTCATCTGGCTCATTGCCATGGTGACAGATGCTGGAGGTAGGCTGACAGGAATTAGAGGATGGGGCATCATCATGAAAGGAAGTTCCAGTCCTATAAAAAATACACATATATCATCACTGCTCTGGTCAAATAAAACTATGAAAACTATGAAACATGGTATATCTCATTTATTAAAATGGCAAATAACATAAATCATTGAAAAGTTAAGCATTAAAAAAATGTTCTAATAATGATTGCCAAAGGAAAAATATTTGTCCCCTTTTAGACAACAATATCCACTCACCACTCAAGGGAATTAATTTTAAGGCTAACTAGTTCGGTGCCATGTTTTATCCTGTCACCACGCTTCATGTGTTTCATACAAATGGTCAATTTCTTGTATTATTCTTCTGATCAGTCTAATTCTTGTTTAAAATATGAGGGTTTTTTTTTAGCTTATCACAATTAATTATTTCTTTATTCTGTCCTATATTTTACTATCCAATAATTAGATTCCTTTTTATGTGCAACTACTTTTAGTGCTAAGACATGCCATTATACAATTTGGCAGAAGGTGATTCTGCTGAAGGGGGTGAAGAGGAGGACTAAGTGCAAGGCTGTGAGGTCCAGGCATGCAGAGCGGGGTAAGAGAAGAATGAGAACCCTGGGGTAGGCAAGAGTAAGGTGTTTCCTTATCCCCGGAAACATCACTGCTGCTTGTGGGGAATGGATATATACAATTCGGATACAATATTATTCCAAGTTTTCTAATGATTAATTTGAAATGAGGTTTTATTTATTTATTTATTTACTTACTTACTTACTTTCTTATTTTGAAATGAGGTTTTAAAAAGTATACCCCATTTGGAGATTGGCCAAGCAACTTCTGGGGATAGAATCTCAAGTAAGTAAATTTCCCCCAAACCATATTTTCTTTTTTGCTTTTATCTTACATAGGTCCTCAATTAAAAAAAAAAAATCTACAATATTTAGCCTATTTTTGGAGTCTAATCTAGTTTGACTAACCAAATTAAGTTACAATAGGTTCTGTTATATACCTAGAGAATTAATTACTTTGTGGAACAGAAGACCCCTGGTAGTTGTAGACTTATCCTTATATTAAGTGATGTTCTAGCCACCATTCAGAATTAAAGTTCCTCATGGAATTCCATCACAAATCCTAAACATGGAATCATTAAATGCCCCCCACATAGTTTAGACACAGTACAAAGAACCTAAGAGATAATTTTACAAAGGTTTATAAATGAAATGTGTGTGTACCAATAAATGTATCACCTTTTGAAACAAAAGTTGATTATTATGGCGATATAGTGTCAAAGTCAAAACAGTACATTTGTGGGCTGGCATCTTAATAATGATGGCCATGTCTTAGATTTCAGTAGATTCTGAAACACCCTAATAGAATATATTTTAGAAGGTGTTTATGAATAATTTGAATTTAGATATGTCCCCAAATTAAATTAACTTATTGTTTAACTGAATCTGTTGAATATACAAACTACCCACTTGAAACAAAATTTCTGTAATGTCCCATCAGTTTATGAGTTTTCATTTCTTAAAAAAGGAAATCATATTTCTTGTAATGTGCTTAGAAACAGCAAAGTTGGTAAAACTCCAATTTAAATGCTTTAGCTCTATTAAAAACCTCATTGTAAAATCTCTACGACATAGTTTTTAATGAAGAATACTTAGTTACTGCCATGATTTTTTTCCATTTACTTCATGAAGACAGTTAAGGTTCAATATAAATTCAAACTCATTAGCTCAATACTGTCTGGATCTTAGAGTAAATTGTTCAGAAGTGGGTAATGAAAACTCAATTCAAATTCTTCAGCAATCAAACAAAGCAATTTTATTAAACAATGAAAAGAATCAATTAAAATGGATATCTTTATTATCTTTATTATTTTACAAGAAACCATGACAGCTTTTGGCTAAAAAAAAGTTTATAGCTTCATCCAGAAATGACTCATAAAAGAAATTTCTCCAGCTTGTTCCTACACTGTGATACAAAAGTTCACTTTCATATTCTCAAATTGATGTACTTTATTTTTCTACTTATGCCTTTTTTGACACTTATGCCAAGGTCCTAGTCAAATATGTAAAAACTAGAAGTATGAATTTTTCAAGGGTATGGTATCACATAAACATTCAGGGATAAAACATTTTTAAAATCTCCACTCTATAACACCTTTATCAATAAATGGTCAAATTTTTTCTTTACATGTTTACTTTTCATTGTATCAGTTAAAACAAAAATTGAGGCATAATCACTGACAGTTAATATAGAAATAATACTTTGGAGTCAATGCTATTTGAATATGGAAACTGAATTGGGAATTTGTACTTAATGGATAGTCTTCTCTATGTATTTCATTTACGATACCCAACAAAAGCAAGCTTTATATTTTCATAGTATGTTGCTTATATGGGCAATTAATATATGGAGTGTAGAAAAATATTCACATTAATTATTTTAGATTCAGTTTGAGCTCTGTTTATATCTATTACCTACTTTTGCTTTTGTTCACTTGAACCAATTTCTTCTTTTATTTGAATTCTGATTGCCAGTTAATAAGTTGGAAGAAGTGATTTTTCCAAATACATTTCAATTTTACTGTCATAGTAGAGAAGCACTGTAACTCTGTTTTTCACACTATATAAAATATTAAGCCAAAATTCTGACTGAATCATTCAGAAACAGATTATAGACAAAATACCATCTATTTTCACATCTCTTTTGCATCACAGAATATTAGTCCCTTGTGTAAGGTAAATATCAATCATCCATATGTGAGTTTTCCATAGCAAGTTTATAACACTAGATTGGATTTTCCCACTACATAAAATGCTCCTAGCTATCTCCGCCAATCATCATTTGTTAAATACTCATGATGTTAGCTCATTTGGGTAATAAATAGAGCAAACAATTAAGAAACTAAGTCTGATGAAAAATATACAATATATAACTAAGTCAGCTGTAAGTGATTTTTGCATTATTTATAACATCTTTTTCTTCTATTAGCATGAATAAATAAGAATTGAAAATAGGCCATTTCAGAACAAGACTTACCCATAGTTATTAAATGTATAATTTCAGGTGCTTTGGTTTAAGTCAATATATTCAGTGGGATTGATATAAGCCTACACACACACACACACACACACACACACACACTATGCCTACATACAAATATATATACACACATATACACATATATACCTTTAAAAGTAAAGTGTACTACCATGCCTACATGAAATCTTGCAAGAGACAGAAGATTAAAGATGTAAGAAAAATTCTTATATTCTTATATTTGCTAAGGAGAGTTAGAGAGAAACAGAAAAGAACTGATGAATTTCTCCTTCCCCATTCTATAGAATCACAGTGTTTCTTGACTTTACAATGGAAGAACAAGATGAACTTGATATAGCCCTTGTATCCTCAAAGAACACATACTGTAATAGGTTGTTAAGGCATGTATGCAAAAACTCATAAAATAAAAATATAAAATGGTTTAAGCCAAGGAAACTGGTCATGAGTTTATGAAAAGACTCAGAGAATGTATCCAGCTGTTGATTACTTGGGATCTGTAATCATACTTTTATGTTGGGGATAGGGAGTGGCAGGAAGAGAGGATCTCCCATACCTGGTCATACACACAGATTGTGGAGAAGAGCAGAAACAGTCTCAGGATAGACATCTGCTTACATAGGTTCAGCTGAGGGTAGAACACAACAGGCAGCTGCTATATGCTGATGTTAAGAGTGTAACCACAAGCACAATCAAGGCCAGCCATGAAAGCTAGAGCATGATTTTGGTGGATGTACAGTCTTACAATGTACAGATGGATGTACAGTCATCCATCCTTTGACTGGATGTACAGTCTTACAATAGCCAGAGGTAAGTAGGTACATAAATGAAAGAAAATTGAAATTAACGCCTGATTACTAATTCTGTCTCTAGCTAAAAGTTGTTAATTATGCATTTTATATAACCTGAAACAATTCCATTCCCCTGCCTAATTATATAGATATTAAGAATATATCAACAAAAATGTATACAAACATATGGAACCTATTTACAAAAAAGTGACTGTGTGTGTTTAGTTTTCCTTTGTGTAAAAAGATGTATGTTCTTCAGGGATAAGCAAGGTGATCTTTGGATTCAGTGTAGCTGAAATGTGAATCTGTAAAGACCAGGTATGGGAGATTCTCTCCCACCTTCTACTCTCTCCACCTCAACATTTCAAAATAGTTCAGATTCTGAAAAAAAGCGGATGGCTTGATGCACTGTCTCAGTCTGTCTATGAGCTCAGATGACTTATCTTGGCTTGCGCCTATTTTATATTTTAACATCTTTTGGGATACACATTTTGTGATGGACCAAGTTTTGAATTCAGAAATATACTGCTTAGAGGAGAAACCCTTAAATTTTGAAAGCTATCTCTACTCTAAAGGTAATCAGATTATGGGACAGTCAGAACTGATAGGTTACAAATATAAAATGGCTTTGGTTTTCCTCTAATTAGTGCCTTCAAACATGTTTTGTCAAGGCTCCCTTTTCAGCCCCTTAATAGCGTCCTAGAATCGAAAAATTCATTCTGGGGGTGTCTGGGTGGCTCAGTTGATTCAACAACTGACTTGATTTTTGCTCAGGTCATAATCTCAGGATCATGAGATTGGGACCCATGTTCAGTGTGGAGTCTGCTTGAGATTCTCTCTCTCCCTCACCCTCTGCTCATCCCCTGTGGGCACACATGTTCTCTCCCACAAAAACAACAACCACAACAATAAAAACCTCACAAAAACAAACAAAAAAATTCATTCCAGTTAACACTCATCTCTCTTTCCCCTTCCCCATCAACATTGGCCAGCCCTAGAGCCTAGATCGTGGAAGACATGGGCTTGGCTAGTTTTTTATCCATCCTCCTCATTTCTTTCTCCTGAATAGTAGAATAAAGGCCTCCTACCTTACCAGTTTCTACTCAAGTCCTCCCTACACTCTACTATAACTCTGCCTATCCACCATTTACATCTTCCACATGGCAGGTACCTAAATGCTAAGAATCTCCTAAGCCATGTCTGATCCTTTAAAGGGGCCCTTCCAGAGGAACATCTGAAAATCTCCCTCAGCTTCCTCTTCTTCTAAGCTCCTGGAACTGCCATTGCCTTTGAATCTAAGGTCCTTCTCTTGGTGTGGGTCCTCTTGTTCCAATTATGTCCATTCTCTCTACCCTACCACTTCTCAATTCTTTATCCCCATGCTCAGATACATACAGAAAACAGAGCAGCAGTTCACATCAAAACAGAAATGCACCTTTTTTTTTTTTTTTTGCACTGGTTACCTTTATTAATTAGTCTAGGTCTTCATTCTGTATATGACAGATAATCAACAGTCACTGGGCAAAAATCCATAGCAAAAGAGAAAACAAGATGAACAAAATTTGAGGAAAAGCAACACCATGAAAAAGAAGGTCCCAAATGAATAGATAGAGCAACTAATTTGAAAGATACCAGATAATTCAGGAAAGATATTTTCAAATTCTAATTAATACCCACACAAAGATTTAAGAAACACTATCAGTGAGCTTCCCTCCCCATCAGATGCCGTCTCTTCACTACAAGGATTTCCATAAGTCCCCTCTACCTATGGTTGTACCCTCTGATAATGCAGGAGGAGGAGATTTGTAGGGTCTGGAGTGATAGAATAGGCTGGTTCAGAGGACCATTAATAAGTAGTAGTTGCTTGTTACTTTCCTTATGATGAGGAATGCCTGATACCTTTTGTTCTTGCATGAAACCACAGGAAAAATTCTATTCTGTATCTTGTTACATGGTATATTCAGTAGACCCAATGACAAATATGGCTGTATTATAAATGAAATTTTAGTAATAGATTCTTGCAAATGAAACTGAAATAAAGAGAAAGAAATGTGGATGTTTAGCATTTGGAATGCTATTTTGCAAATCAACTGAAACATTAAATTATCGATTAAGACAGATGTTCAAAAAAAAGATTACCATATTAAATGTGGAGATAATCATTAGCAAAGAAGACAAGATCACTTTGTTTTTTGGAACACAAATTTTTAAGTAGAAAAGGAAATGCAAAATGTTTTGGGGAAGCACTGTTTCTCTTTAAAAAAAAAAATACACAAACTTTAGGTATGTATAGAGTGGCACCAAGTAGCCTAGCCCAGATAATCATATTTATTATTTTATCTTGCATATAGCTAATGAGAAACAGATTCCAAAAGGGAAGCCCATAGTATTTTTAACGAATTTTGGATAGAGTACATGAAAAATAACCAAACACAAAATTAAAGTTATCTGTAAGAAAACAAACACCTTTAAACTATCATGCATTATAATAGTAAAAGTACACGTAAATGTTATTGTCCTTTATATCTAGATAACGTGTAACTATTCATTCAGATTTTCCCACAGGCTGACCCTGATAAAGGAGGCAAATCTCAGAGAGACTAACGGTCACACCACTGCTTAGTGAGTGACGCTGATAGACTGTGACGGGAACCTGACATTGTCAAGATTTGTTTACAATGAAAATGATGGCAAGAGCAGGCATTTACTCCATACCATTGGAGACCACTTAGAAGGATGTCAACGCCATCTTAACAATGGAGACAAGACTATTCAGTAAGAGTAAATACTAGTCACAGACACTATAGATGTTCAGTTGTTATTCCAAAGGTAAGTGAGAATAAACAAGTTATTATCTGTCAGAGGGTTAACTTCACCCTGGTGAAAAATGAGATACAAATTGTCAGCTCTACTCCTAGCGCTTTGCATAAACAGGAGAAACAGTCTTCTCATGAGTTACTGTAATGCAATCTTTAAACCTTTTTCTGGATAATGTCTGAGCTCATTTGATCTACATTAGCTTAAAAAGCACTGAAATCTTTTGGTGTTTTGGTTCAAATTCATCAAATTATTTTAAAATGAAGAAGAAGTCATCTTTTCCAAGTACAATTAATTATAGGCACAATTTTAAAAATAAAACAAACCAAAATAAAATATTCCAGTTTAGGTATTGTGGTTTAGCAAAAACAAAAATACCATGAATGCCTAGGTTTTAATGCCCAAAGAGAAGGTCATTTCCAGAGACCAAAATTTGTATATGTACACATCTCATGTTTGATTTGGAATTGCTGGCAAAAAACAAACCGGTTGGCTATCATGCAACCAATCCTGCTTAGCTGATGTTCTAACATGAACTTACTTTTTTTTTCTTAGAAAGAATAGTATTTTGATGAATTTTAACTATTCTACTACCAATAAATGAGTCATTTAGTAAACATGTTACTCTCCTAGAAATAGACCTATTTTCTTTAGCTCTCTATCATTAACTAAACCTTACTCTTTGTTACCTGAGTGGTATTTGTTAATTAGGAATTTAAAACTTGCCATACGAAAAAGCTTCTATTTTTAACTGTGATGTATTCTTTTGAATGCAGAGCTAATCTGATACATTTAATTTGATATATTTAATGGTGAGACTATCACACCAGTGTCATTAAAGTCCATGGACTCATCAGAACAAGGCTAATAGCTAGATTTCTTCACAAAGTTGAGATATTTCTATTTCCTTATATATTCTGCATGTTGCTGAGAGTGGCATAAGTTAATAGGCTACACAAAATGACATACAAAATACTGGAAATCAGGACTGCTTATTTCTTTCTTTCTTTTTTTTTTTTTTTTTTTTTATTAGTTGAATGTCCTTCACCACAGTTAACGATTATTGTACTAGAAAGACTGAGGACCAAATTGCAAAATCAGAGCTGGAGTTCAAGTCACTAAGACCAAATGGAATACAAAAAAGGGTATTTAAAGAACAGGGAGACATATAAAAAACAATTATCCTGAGAATCCTTGAGGAATCATGGAAACCCAGAACAGCATTAGGTAACTTATGACAGATAATAGCTTAGGTTTGAAAAGTCTTGATTTCAAACTCATAAAAATTATTAGAACGAATTGCTAGATACAGAATGAAATACTTTATATAGTTTCCCTTATTTCCTACCAAATTCCAGAAAGTTTTGATACAACTTAAAATAAAAGAAGGAAGGCCATTACTATAAAGATAAAAGGTTAAATACTTTACGTGGAGAAGACAGATAATTATATCAGAAAACACTTTGCTTTTTGATGCTTTTGTTTTCTCTGGACTCATTAGCACCATGTTCTAAGTGTTAACCAGGTAAAATGGATCCCCAAAACAAAACAAAACAAAAGCAGACTCAGAGTAAACAGTTACACGGGACTCAATACAAGGAAATAAATAGTAGCCAGATTAATTTGTATAGACTAAATATTTTGATGTTTTGCTAATATGGACTATAAGATGATTGGAAGCAAGAGCCAAATGTTTTTATTCAGTGGAAATGATCATGTTGGAACAGATTGTTAATTTGCACAGCGAAAGTATAATGCTATTACGGACAGTGTGGAAATACAATACTAAAAACATGTGTAAGTTTTCCAATCTAAAACATAGTCATGAAATTCTTCAAAATAAAGCAGTTGGGTATAATGTACCCATGTTAATTTAACTGCATCTTTTAACCTTTCTCATTGCCAATGTCAATGAATTTCTACCTTTTCCCACTTTAACTCATCAAATTATTTTTCCATTAGGCAAACAAATGAACTAGAAATTCTCCTCTCTAAGGATACTGTAATTTCCCTATAGATTTACAATTACATCAAATAAAATTTCAAGTTAATATACTTTATATACTGTTAGTAGAGTAATCAATGTCATGGTATATAATATTAACAAGTTTATGTTCATGGGTAAGTGTTGCTCATGGTCAGCTGACATCAGTTTTAATTTCCATTGTTTTAATGCCATGTTTTTCAGGCTTAAACTATTTATGTTGAAATCAAAAAACCTTTTTCTCACTTGAGCCAAAACGGCTATTAAATTTTCCAAAAAGCATAAAACCCTCATAGGTAGGATGGCATACTCATGGGAATTATCTCAGTATTTCTCATTTGTATGGATGTACATCTTAAATTATCTTTGTCCAAACCTGGTTGGCCTTAAAGAATGACATCACCCCAAAAACCCTGGGATCATCTTTATCTCCTCCTCTCTCACTATGTGCCACAAATATCCATTTTGTGTCTTGTTGATTTCATCTGTGTAATTTATCTCTACTTCAATATCTGGCCCTGTAATCAGATTCAAGGATCATCATTACTTTAAGTACAAATCTTATACTGTCACTCTTCTGCTTGGGGGACTTCAGTTGTTTCCCATTGTTATTAAAGAAAGACCCAACATTTCACCTCTCAATCTAAGCACCACACGGTTGGCCCTATGTTTCTTTTGTTCATCATTGTATCCCCAGCTTTTAATGAAGTAGGACTAATTTTCACTCAGTTCTTGAGGTTAGAGGTGCAATTCTCAGACCAATTCTTAAATTTATATGAGGTAAACTTCAGTGTGGCTTTTAAAAATGCTGAGCTATATAGCCTTTGCTCTTGAGCAACTTACAGTGTGGGAGAGAGATACACAAATAAAGCAAATATGTACCTAATTTTATCCTTTGAAATAAAAAAGAGAAGATGAAGAAGAGGAAGTATGTTTGACATTTTAGAAATAAACTTGATAGAAGTTGTTAACTATTTGGGTACAAAAGGGGATGAAGAGGGTAAAATGTGAAAGATGACTTGAATATCTAGACTAACAATGGGCTGTATGGTGATTACATTAACAAGGTTGATGGTGATGATACCTAACATGTATCATCAACTCTTTTTTTTTTTTTTTAAGATTTTATTTATTTATTTGACAGAGAGAGATAGATCACAAGTAGGCAGAGAGGCAGGCAGAGAGAGAGGAGGAAGCAGGCTCCCTGCCGAGCAGAGAGCCCGATGCGGGGCTCGATCTCAGGACCCTGAGATCATGACCTGAGCTAAAGGCAGAGGCTTAACCCACTGAGCCACCCAGGCGCCCCATGTATCATTGACTCTTAATGTGCCAGGCAATGAGGTAAGTTTTTATATGTACTACCCAATGAATCTTATGAAACTCAGAGGTAGATCCACATTACTGTTATAAAGGTTGGCTTCATCTACCCCAGGATTTAGATTCTGGAATTCTGAACATGTAATCCAAACTTTGAATTGACAAATGAGGAATATCTGACTTGACAATAAATAAAAATGAGTTCGATTTTGGACATACTGTATATGAGATATTTCAGGAACAGTCCAATAGAGATTGACAACAAGCAATTAGAAATATGGAATTGAAATTTGGGAAACAAAGCAGATACCCAATGAGGTAGATTTTGATGTCTTTGATTCATAGCTGGGAGATTAAGCCATGATGCTTCAAGATGGTATAGAAAGCATAAAGACATTTCTACTAAAAATGTATTTCTACTGTAATCCACAGAATAAGTCCCAAATAAGGCAGCTGAATGACTTCAAAACAAAACAAGGAGAAGAAAAAGAAGTCTGAGACGTTGAGCAGGATTAAGCAAATACTGATATATGACTGCTACAATAAGTTCTTAGCACAGAAGAGTATCAATGTCTGTTTATAACGTTCAAGCATCTCCACTTACTTCGAAGCTTTAACATTCTTTTTAATAAGAAAATCAACATGAACACCTGACAGATCTTGAGTCCTCAATGAATACTGAATGAATGAATGTAGGATACTATGATTGAACAAAAAGTTTTTAACAATCCCATTTAAGTAAACAGACAAAACAGAGACAACACACACACACACACAAATAGACACAGCTAAGCATAGCTCGAAGAGGTGCCATTAGTCCAATTTCTAATATGATATATAATTACAATATCGAGCAATTACAAAATCCCGTTAAGAACATTATGGAGAGAGGCAGCTTTAAATCAAAAGACTACATATCACAAATAACTCAGCACATCTGAAGGGCCACTGAAATAATATTATATTATAGTGGTAGATTACACGCAGATGGCAGGCCTGTTGAAAGCTACTGTTTATATGAAACCAAATCTTTCTTTCCATAGCTTTTATTATATGTAGTGAAGACATACTATTCAAAGCACTTTTCGTCAGTTTTTCATGGGCAGACATGGCAGGTGATTTTCAAGGTCAAAATGACCACTAAAATTTCAGTTGCTAGTAATAAAAAAAAATACTTAAGAAGATTAGCATTTAATGTGTATAATTTCATTTCTACATTTTAACTCCAATTCAGGAATTAAGTATAAGCACTTATTTTTGTCCCAAGAATAAATGCATATAATATGCTTTCTACAATGTGAATTAGAATAAGAAAAATGGTTAGAAAATGTGTTTTGAAAGGAGGACTGATTTTTCTGATTATATCAACACCCTTAGTTCAATATAAAGTAAAATTTAAACATCCTTATTCATTTTTTTATTTAAAAAACATATCTGGTATAACTCTTAGAACCATAGTATGACCAATGAAGAATGTAAGGGAGAATACAACCAACCAAAGGTCACACAATGATTCAGTATCAAAATTAAGTGCTAAACATAGGTTCTATGTTCATTTAAACACACACACAAACACGTACACACACATGGTAGTATTTGGATAAATCGTATTCATTATTTTTCTTCCATAAAATTTTCCCAACATCCATATTAAAAAGATGCATACCATGTTAAAAAATAAATAATGAATGATGAAATTACCGTCTTGTCTAAAGTGCTCAAATGGAGAGACAGAATTTTTAAAGTCTATAAAAACAACTATACAAATTGTCTTTATCTATACTCAGGATATTGTATTTCACATGTTTTCAGTGTAAAGGGAACTGTGCCTACTAAAGAAAATATCTTCTTGGGAGGGATCCTTAATTACTTAATCATAACTAGCTATCTAATTGTAGAAAATACTGTCTGTAATAAAAAAATTATTATGATCTGTTATTTTCCCTTGTGATCAAAAATCTGTCTTAAATAATTTCAATATCTCCTCCAACATTAAAATTTGCACTATTTCTCTTTTTCTCTGTTCTACCACACATGTTCTTTCACATTATTACACAGGGAATGTTAGAACCATTGTCAACAGTACACAGATGCTCTCGTTTAGATATACCTGGCCTAACACCTGGGTAAATACACCTTGTTAAATGTTGCTCTAAATTAAAATAATTTATATTAAATAACTACTTAAGACTTCAGTTAGTAGGCTAAGACACAATTTTCAAACCAAATTAAATACCTCAAGAACTTTGTTTAGTTTACATGGTCTGTATAGAAATGCTTTTCCACGTTGGTAAATTTTGAAATTTTATTTGTGAGCTTTCTATGAAGAGTGGCTTTTCACAAAGAAACCTTTTGAGTATAATTTATACTTTATCATGTACTTGAATTATTTTCACCAAGAATTATAATTCTGTAATGGACATACCAATAAAAATTCAAAAATCATTTATTGTTTAAAGGTTATATATGTAATACTATGTGGGATTTTATACATTAGCTATTTTAAATTTTAAAAATCTACAAAAGTATTAAGAGTTTAAGAATAAAAGGTTTAATTTTAAAATATGTCAAATTTCTATTTACTCTGAAAATCATTCTTATGTGAATTTGCTCAGATTAATATTAACATGTTTAAATTCTGGCTTTAAAAAAGATTTCATATTCTTGTCTATCCAAAAGTCAAGTTAATACTGCATATTGAAAATCTTGAAGAGGAAGCAGGAAGAAATCAGCACACTATTAAGAGTTTGATGCAGCCATATTGAATAGAAAAAAAAAATAGAAATAGAAGAGAAAACACAAATAAATTTTTAAAATATCAATATATAATCATATAAAGAGAACCAGATGCCAAGAATGTTATGGTATACAAGACAAGGAGCAAAAAATTATATTTAAAACACCACTATACAACATATACTTTATTTTTATTTATATATTTGAATGAAATCAAATATACATAGAATGTTAGAGTACAAAGCAGACACAGAAATCATTCACTCATTTTTTAACACATATCCAACACCTATTACGTATCAGGCATTGTTGTAAGTACTGGAACTAGAGCAGTAAAGAAAGGAAATAAAGTCTTCATCCTCATGGACTTTATATTCTAGTTGGGAGGTGAGTAGAGAAAATAATGAGCAAATAAATAAATAAAGTGACATGATACATTAAATGAGACATCATTCCAGAAGGTTGAAAGAATTTTTTTTAAGATTTTAATTATTCATTTGAGAGAGAGACAGAGAGATGGAGAGAGCATAGGCCATAGATGGAGAGGCAGAGGGAGAGGGAGAAACAGACTCCCTGCTGAACTGGGAGCCCAACATGGGCCTCGATCCCAGGACCTGGGATCAGTTAGCCATGTGAGTCACCCAGGTGCCCCAAGAATTTTTGAACATATGTGATGCATGTTAGCTTGTGAGTCAGGAGTGCATACTAGAAAGACTTCTCTGAGAAGACCTCACCATCAAGTACAGTCCTCTCATTTTGCAGCAGAGGATATGGGTTCAGAATGATTAAATGACACTTGTGAGGCCATATAACTCTGCAGGATAAGAGCTGGACTTGCAATACATTTTTTGCCTGAACCTTGGTCCTAAATCCTTTCTACTGCACAGCAGAGCACACCAAGTCGAGAGAATTGCCTGAACTGTTCAACAAGGCAAAGATAAACATAAATGGTGGGTCTGGCTGACAGCTGGTAGCTCCACTGATGGAGAAAAAAGTACATATTAGGAAAGCATCAGAAGTCGGAAAGAATTAGGTAGGCTAGGACCAGATTATGGAAGTTCTCAGATGTCAGGATGATGAGTTTGGTCATCATCTTAGGCAGGCGAGAGATATGATTAAAGCAATGTATCAGATGGTCAGAAGGAGGAGAAGGAACTCATCATCAGGAATAATCATCACAAGTTCTGTCATCCACCACATTGACATTGATGTGACCAGGGCAGGAATCCTGATTCTCATATTTCATGCCACTGGAAAATGGATAAAACAGAAAAAAAAAAAAATCTTGTGTTCTCTATCAGTAGATGATGATTGAAGAACAAAATTGGTTTCCAGAGCCAGACATGACAAAACAATTATGTTGAGTGAGGACCTACTGCATACTCTTCCCTATATCTAAATCCCATAGCTTGTAAACTAGTTCCTTTTATATATGTACCAAATATTTTTCCCAAATAAAAGGAAAACTATGGAAGTCTTCACATAAAGAGATACAACAGAAGGCAACAGCTTACCAGTGGATATGAGTTTGGACCTTTTTTTAAGACCCTCCCCAAATGACACAATTAGAGAAGGCAGAAAGGAAATATTGCCCTATAATTCATGATTTAATAATAAGGTTTCTGAAATAAGACAAGCTTGACTTTACTATTTTATTGAAAAATTAAATTTGGAAATGTGTTTTAATATTGCTATTTCTATTCTGTGCAAAGTGCATATTACCGTTCTGTAGCACTTCAAATAACTGTTATCATACAGAATATTATACACATCAGCAGAGAGCAAAACAGTGTTTACTAGCCTGACATTGAAAAATATGCGGCAGTAAAATAAACATTCCCACCTCAGCCACTATTTTTGCTGTTCTTCAGTTCCACTATTTTTGCTGTTCTTCAGTTTCTGTCACTGTTCGCAATTCTTGGGTTTACTAGTATGCCTCAAAAATAACAATATATAATATATATCATGTAGGTAATAATGTCTAAATGATGCCACAAAAACTTGATTTGCAATACTATGTATAATAGCTTACGGGAATTGTATATCCAAATGTATGCATACAAAAAGTACTTACTTTCTTTAGCCTGATAAAATCATAGGCCATGATAAGCCTTTTTTGCCTGAGGAGAGTTTTATTTTTCTTATCAAAATCATAAAGGGATCATATTATATTAAGTTGTGCACATATGAACTAAAGCACAACGTGATTTTTTTATCCGTATGAGATGTCTTTATAAAGCAGATCATTTAACTGGACGATTTTTGTGGTCCTACTCCAAACTTTTCAAGTTAAATTCTATTTTTGTCTGAATGATTTGAAACCTAGTTCAATTTAGCATGCTAAAACAAATTTTCAAGCATCTTACTATGTATAGACTGCTTTTAAAAATTCAAAACATCCCCCATAGCAAATGTCATTTCTTTCATAGTTACAAAATGCAAACTCCAAGTGTTTTATCCTAATGAATAAATGAGTTTGTCCTTTATGTATAAAATATAGTTTGTGTTTGTTGCACAAGTTTTTAATAATAGATGAATTTTAGGTTTGCTCCAACGTATTCAATAAAGTGTGATTAATTTGGTTTTTCAAAAATGCAAACTAGACATTACTATATTACTTCGCAAAATGCACAGCTTGCAACATTATTGTCTCAGTGGGATCTTAAATTGAATTGTAAAATGTGTCTTATTTCCAGTTTGATTTATGTAAGAGATAGCAGTGGATAATGTCCTTTTTGAAGTTTCGCTGCTTTGTGTGAACAAACAATATAAACCTAAAATTCATAATACAGTTTATTAGAACCCAAAGCAAACTTTCGAGTTATATCATGTTTGACTGAAATGAAAATTTACAAGAGACTCAGAATACCACCTTTCTAATGAAACAACTTCTTGAAGGTTCCTATTATGACAGATTATACAATACATTTTTGACATTTTCTGTGATTTTTATTATGATATTTCAAGTAATTACCAAATCATGTTTTTCTCCAAAAAAGCCTTCCTGTGCCCTGAGAATTAATCTATGATACCATTTAACTTGGCTTTTTGAAGTAAATATCACCAGATAAAAGCCAGCTGGATCTGAATAATAGGATACTTGAATGAATGTATTAGTGTTTGAAAAAGAGAGTACAAATCTTCTAAAAAGATTAATTTCCATAAAAAAGATAGCTCCCAGATCTACAAAAGAATAAATTCAAAAACATAATAAACTCTCAGAAAGAAAGGTAGATTAAAGTAAAAGCTGCAGCACCTTGTTACCACAGCTGTTGGGAGGCAGTGATTCTGTATCAATTACGTTTGGTGGGTCCTGTAGGGCTCTTCAAAGCTCTGTGTGCAAAGCCTGAATATGGGATACAAGTGACACCGTAAGTAATAACTTCAGCGATTAATTTTGATGCAACACCACTTCCATTCTGATCTTACTCTCAATATTTACAGTTGAGAGAAGCTACAAAGATTCTGAGGGGAATATATGAATCCAGTAAGGACGGGTTTTTCCCCCCCTTCATTTATTAAAGATGTGGATATGAATTTTTCTTTGTCATGAAAATATTGCAGCTTTATCACACGACATAGTTGCTGACATCATCATGTAAAAAGACCTGAGTTGGCCAATGGACTTTATTTTCAATATCCTGTTTCAAAACAGGTTCTCTACAAAGGGCCATGCATTCTGTTCACACGACTTCTCTACTTTAGTTTGGATAGTGACTAATATAAAAGCGAAGTTAGGCTGGGCAGAAATTCCTCTGGCAGGTAAACTGTACCTTCCCGTCTTGAATGATTCTTAGGCTACTATTACCTTTAAGAAAAAAAACTGAAAGAAAATGAGGAGATAAATTAACTTTTAACTTAGATTAAATCCTATACAAGTGTAAATATGCTAAAATAATTGACATTAAAATGCTAGATCAATCTGAGATAACTTCATGAGAAATACAAAATAATGAATAAAAGAAAGGAAATTACTATCCCATCAAAACAACAAGAGAAGAAAAATCAACTGAAGGAGATTAGTTAAGTCATTTTGGCAACTATATTTTGAAATTAATTTTATTTATATATATTTTTTTAAAGATTTTATTTATTTATTTGAGAGAGAGACAGTGAGAGAGAGCATGAGCGAGGAGAAGGTCAGAGGGAGAAGCAGACTCCCCATGCAGCTGGGAGCCCGATGCGGGACTCGATCCCGGGACTCCGGGATCATGACCTGAGCCGAAGGCAGTCGTCCAACCAACTGAGCCACCCAGGCGTCCCAATTTTATTTATATTTTTAAAGATTTTTTTTATTTATTTGACAGACAGAGATCACAAGTAGGCAGAGAGGCAGGCAGAGAGAGAGAGGAGGAAGCAGGCTCCCTGCCGAGCAGAGAGCCAGATGTGGGGCTCAATCCTAGGACTCTGGGATCATGACCTGAGCCAGTCAGAGGCTTTAACCCACTGAGCCACTCAGGTGCCCCAAAATTAATTTTAATATTTGGAATAAAACAAAGTGCTAACTTTCCTCCATTTAAAAAAAAATTTTTTTTCAGTACACTGTCAAAATCAACCCCAAAATGAAATGTATCCTAGTAATTGCATATGTCTGTTTAAACTAGGCAAGTGGGTTAAGTATAGTGAGATGTTTAAATATGAAGTCAATGTCCATCATCATGAACACACAAAGACACATTGCCGTTATCAGAAAAACAGCAATGAATGGAAAAGGCTATAACATTTATCTGGAAAAGATTTTAAAAAGAAAGGTTGCCTTCTCTGCACTCATATTAACTATTAAATGGTTATGACAATTTTAAGAGGAGCTCAAGAATTTCTTTATCATAGTTCTTCAAGAAAGCTGCTTTTAGTTAAAACATAAAAATGGTAGTTACAAGGTTTCTGCAAATATAACTGCCATTCCATTAAGGAAATGGTGCAGCAAACAGTAAATAGTGGCCTCAAGGGAAATGTAAGTATTGATTTTATTACTGTGTTGGTTGGTTCGTATTTGCAATTGTCAACTCTAATTTTGGGCTATGCTTTAAGTATCCTTAAAACTGCTTAAGGAAAGGACAAATATTAATTGGAAAATATTGATAATTATTATCCTTATGCTTTAAATATCATAAGAGGTTCTTTCTTTCCAGCTTTTGCTAGACTGTCTCTTAAAAACAGGAAATTTTAATTTTGCTATACATAGTAAATGAACAACCAACTCATTTCATTAAGACAAATTATATACTCATTTTGTATACTTTAAATCAGTATTTGACTCTAGGAATAAAATCAATTACTATGAAATGTGTAAATATGGTTACATCCTTCCTTAGAGTAGTTTGGAAATACAGCTTTAAAATTCATTGATAGTTTTCATTCATCTAAAACATATAAAACAGCTATGACACTAATTGTAAAGTCTAGAATTTTTATCATATTGAAATAAACCACGACTCATAGCCTCATTAAATTAAAAAAATCATATACTAAAAAAACACCAAATTTGCCAACTTAATATAATTAATATGTTTTATATTATCATCATCATTATCTTCATCATCATAGATTTCCTCTTTACATTTCAGTAAATGACATTCACACATTTATGCTAAAGGTGTAATTAAGAAACACAGATCATTTTCTTAAACCATGCCAGAGAGCATCTCTGTTTAATATGTAAATTTTCAACTATACCTACGGGGCTGTAAATATAGTCAGTGTTAAACTTCTACAATTAACTAAAAGAAGTGTTTATGCTACACATAAATTTTAGAAATGTCCTCTGTGGAAATCTAAAGAGGTGCAAATTAATATTTAAAAAAAAACATTATGGCTGTTCTTCAGATTAAAAAGCATAAAGTATTCTTAGATTCACAAGCCATACAGTAGACTTTAAACATCACATATCAAAAAGAGAAAGAAAACCTTTAATCAATACACACAAAATCTTCAATGTCACTAAATGCCACACCCCAATATGAATCGATGAAGATGGTGAAAGCAAAATGGTTCCCCTGGTTTTAGCATTAAAGTCGTACTTCCCTTCATTTTGTATTTTTAAATGTTTAGAGAAGAGAAATGTCTTAATGAAGTAAAATCTTGCTTTCACTAGAAATATGGGACTTCTTTGTGGATAATACATATTCAATATGTGTTTATTGGACTACATTTCTCAGTTCCAAATAATTAAAATTTGATAGAAAAATATATAATCTGGCCTCCTTGATTGGACCACAGACTTGAATCTCAGCTCTGACATTTACTCCACAGTTCAGAATCAAAGTCATGAGTATTTTTTCATACTCACTTTGGAATTCACCATAGACTAGAAAGCCTTGCACAGACACTACTCTCTTCAAATGTTAACTGAATGAGTGAAATGCACACAAAAATTTTAGCAAGACATCTGAAAGGACTGAAGTTTTATTTGCAAAAACAGGAAAGATAAAATTGGAGATAAAAAATAATCATTTAAAAATCAACGGACTTTGAAAATACATTTTTGTTCACCTTCATTATCAACCTTCCTGAGACCGCTGTATCGCTTCACGGTGTCTAAGACTGTCAAGTTTCTCATTTGAAACTACTTCAATCTCCTCCTCACTATCACCACTGACTATAAGCATTTTTAAAGAAAATTCTAAAGAAAATGTATTGTACATAAACTAAGGTTTCTTAATACAGATTCTAAAAAATCAGGATTTTTATTTATAATATATAGCTGTATATAGCAGTGATTTTCAAACACATTGGTTTCAGGATCTCTTTGCACACATTGGTCATGTATCAATATTTATATCGGAAAAGGAAATCAGGAATAAAAATGTTTATTTTTTACTAAAAATAACTATAAATTCATTGCATATTAGCATAAATACCATGTTTTAATAAGAAATATTTCCCCAAAAAATACATTTTTGCAAAATTCTTCAATGTCTGGCTTATGAGAATTTATTTGGATTTTCCTATTACTTCTATATTCATTTTTATGTATGCATATATATTTATATTTATTTGTTGCAATGCACAAAACATGTAGCCTTTACAAGCTCCAGTATACTCATGAGAGAATGAAGTTTTTAAAAGGTAAATAAGGTTTCAGTATTATTATGAAAAATATTTTGATTTCTTGGACTCCCTGAAAGTGTTTTGAGAGCCCTTCCCTCAATGGGTCATGGAACCAAACTGCTCCTACACCAGATAACATTTTAGGACATTTTAGAACATCTGGATATGTATTAATTTAGTAAGTCAAATGATATCCTAATATGACTTCAGCCAATAAGAACAAGACTAGAAAACTTGCTCTAAAATTTCTTACAGAAAAATCATTACTTCCATGCCAACAATGGAATTTTTTTTTTTTTTTAATAGGAATAAGAAAGTGAACTCTTTTCTCTAGACTTAAACTTAGCTCACAAGGAATGACTAGTTAGTATTCACAGTGAGGTGGCAGAGGCAGCGTAGAAGTCAGTAAAAGCTAGAGGTGGCTTTTGATATTGCTTTTGCCGTCTTGAGCATAAAGATTCACTCTGTACCTCAAACATTTCATCTGGAAAGTGGGGATAGCACCTGTTCAAGGGTAAGCATAGAATTAAGTAAGATGATGTACATGAAGCATAAAGTACATAGAACTAGATAATTAATAAAGAGAGCTATTATTAAGCAGAAAAGTCAAGGGTGAGATCACAGGTGTTGAGGTCAGACAGAAATGTGACAGGGACAAGATGTTCAAGAAGCTAGGCGACCTCAGTCTGTCATGTGTAATGTACCAATAATCAAGGATAAGTATCAAATTAGCACTCTGAGTAGATAATAAGCATATACGATGTACCTGACATACAATTCATATGAGGAAGAGGAGGGGGAGGAGGAGGAAGTGCCTGGAAAAAAAAAGGGATAATTTCACTGTGTCAATTTGGGGTTTATAAAATTATAGAAAGAAAAACATGACTATCCTTAAGAAATATTATACCTAAGAGAAGCACATTTCAAAACAAATAGAGAAATAATGAATATTATTAGAATATTAATACATGAATATTAAAAGAAAAAAGGAATATAATTTGAAACTAGAAAGTTCTAAAAACTCAAGTAGAACTTGACCATCTTAGTTTTACCAAAGAAAAGTGCAACATTCCTTCAAGGGGTTCCTTAAGTTCTTTAAAGGTAAAGTCTCCACCTTTAGTCTCTACATTGCCTAAGGGAACACAGTACAGGGGTGAGAATAGGCATTCAGTGAACTGGCATGCAGAAAGAAGGCTATGAATTATAATTAACATCTGTATGATGATTTAGACTTATCAATAGAATTTAACAACAAATGAGCTTGCTAGAGAGCTACCTGAGAGTTTAGAGTTTTAGAAACAAGAAGAGTGCAGAAGGGCACCTGGGTGGCTCAGTCGGTTAGACGTCTGACTCCTGATTTCAGCTCAGGTCAAGACCTCAGAGTCCTAGGATCAAATCCCATGTGGGGCTCCATGCCCAAAGTGGAGTCTGCTTGCTTCCCCCTCCCCCACTCATTCTCTCCCTCTCTCTCTAATATAAATAAATCTTTAAAAAATATATAGTGCATAATAGTAATGAATAAGAGCACATCGCCACAGAGTGATAGGAAAAATTATCAAGGGATTTTATTTTTTTTAAGTTTTATTTATTGATGTATAGTTGGTACACAATGTTATATTAGTCTCAAGTGTACAGCATAGTGTTTTTGACAACTCTATACATTATGCCATGCTCACCACAAGTGTAGCTGCCATCTGTCACCACGCAATGCTATTACAATACCATTTACTCTATTCCTTACGCTATACCTTTCATCCCCATGATTTATTCATTCCATAAGTAGAAGCCTCTAACTCCCAATCCCTTTCCCCAGTTTTGCCCATCCTTCTGCCCCCTCCCCTCTGGCAAGGAGCAGTTTGTTCTCTGCATTTATGGATCAGTTTCTAGCAGGGAATTTTAAATATAATGTTGGAATAACGAAAGGCAGGAATTAGATTGAGACAATATAAAAATTATTTTTAAATTAGCAGTTAAAAAAGGAGAGGAATATTAAGGATAGTATAAATGTTCAAACCAATCTTTTGTGAGTACTCATGTTATAATTCAGAGATATTAATACATTCCGAAAACATTTTTCTAATTGTCTAAATTCTACAAAATTAATGAGAACATTTATATTTTAATATTTTAAGATCAGCTGAAAGCTTTTTATAAACAACTGATCTAAATTATCTATTATGTCAATGATTGAAAAAATAGATACCAATCCACTTCCAGATGACTTGGCTAATATGTTTTAATTGGTAAATGAAAGCCACACAATCCAGGTAATCAATAATATTCCCAGTGGCATTTTTATTTCTATCAAAATTTCATTTCTAGCTTCCCAGATGCATTCAAAGCAAGCATGAAAATTTAATTTTTAGACTGCAAAATGTCAAATGAATGTTATCCATTTTAAAATTCAAGGAAGTGCTGTTGAGTGGGAATATATAGAAGAAAAAGAAAATAGCAAGATTATGTACGCTTTCAGCCAAAAGTATTCGTAATCCTTAATTTAAGAGATTTTAAAGGTCAATAATAATGGAACATCCCCATTTTTCATCATCATTTCCCATGATGAAATAAGTAAAATGATATTTTACTATTACTAACTATGAAAAAGAGTCAATTTGAGTTCACATTAAATTTGATTAATGCATATGCTTTTTGAAAATATAAAATTTGAGGTGTTCCTAAGGAAAATAGAGTTCTGAAAATTTCAGTTAATTATTTGATTGTCTTAAGTATAGGTTAGTAATATAATATCCAATTAAAAAACCTATTTGGCCATCTTAAAAAAAACTTATAAAAGACAATAACCTAAATTTATTTTAGATATGTCACATAAATGGAATCATGTAGTATCTGTCTCTCTGAGTTGGCTTATTTCACTTATCTGGGGTGAGGAGGAAATAAAGAGCTGCTAATCAATGAGCATAAAGTTTTAGTTAAGCAAGATGAATAAGCACTAGAGAATTTCTGTACAACATTGTACCTATAGTCAATAACACTGTATTGGACACTTAAAAATTAAAGAGGGTGAATCTCATGTTAAGTGGTTCTACCAAATTAAAATAAAATTGTTTAAAGAAGACAATAACAATATGAAAGAACATAAGTACAGCTTTTCATAGCTCTCTTGGTGCACTAAATAAAATCCAACTGATAAAGCGTAAATATTAAATATATTTTTAAATGCCATGTGTTAAAATAAATAATCTGCTTGATTATGGATACAACTAATAAGGAAATTTGGGGCAAGTTTTGGATTCCTACCTGCCAATATATTACTATGGTACTTTGAAAAAACAGAACGGTTTATTAAAAATATATATTTTATGTAAAAGATCCAGGAATATATCATTAATTCTTATTGTTTTAAAGAAAGTTATTTAATTTACTAAATATTCATTCTCAAAATGCATTTTTTATAATTGAGTGCTCAGAGATTTAGAGATATATAAAATAACTACCTACTAAGGAAATACCATTTTGCTTTTATAGATATTTTATTACATCAATGGAAATTTCTCTATATCCTTCTATGACTAAACTCATAAGCTATAACATAAAAATTACTATCAACAATGTAGGCCAGCCATAAAATTCAATTAAAAATCCCTACATTTTAAGCAGTTATAGTAGCATAATGTGTAAACATGAGCTGAAGTGATGTGTAGCTCCTAGAGCATGTCACATTTAGAAAATAAATGTTTTAACTGTTTCACCATCATTTCTCAGTGCAAAGAATCCTGGAAGCCCTCTTTCGTAATCCTTAGAACTCACTGGAAAAAATTAGTGCTCTTGTTAAAGAACAATTGACATGCTCATAATTTTTTTCTTGGTTACATCTGTTTAGTGATATTGCTTTTAATATATTTTTGGACTCTAAAACTTACACCTCTTGTTAAGTCATTCTTTCAACAAACATGGGTTGCAGGCACTGTTCTAGACACAGAGATTAGCAATGAGCAAATTGGACATCGAAGTCCCAGGACCCATGGGGCTGACGTTCTAATAATTATATGCTCAATAAATCACATGACTTGTCAGACTGTGGTAAGTACCATGGAGAAAAACCAAAAGCAGAGAAAGAGGATAGGGAGTATTTACATATTGAGGAGGTAGGGTGCAATGTAAAATAGGATTGTTGGCTAAAGCCTTAAAGAGAAAATAACATTTGAAGGATATGAGGTAACGAGATCCATGGATCTCTGGAAGAAGAGGATTCCAAAAAGAAGGAACAGCAATGCAAAGACCCGGAGGCAGAAGTGTTCCTGCCATATTTCAAATATGGCCAGGGGGCCTGAATGGCTAAGGGTGAGTGGCTAAACGTGAGCATAGGAGGAAAAGCAAAGAGGAGAAGAATCCAGGAGCCAATTATGCAGTATCAAAGGTTATCAAGAGCTTTTATTATCTTACTCTACATGAAACAGGAAGAATTGGGGATGGTATACCCTGAAGAGTGACCTGGTCTGACATAGGTACTCTCACAGGACTACTCCGACAGCACTAGGGGACAGGGCAGGAAGCAAGAAATCAAGTTAAAACACCCTCATAGTGATCCAGGCAAGAGGTGATGAAGGGGTAAGAGGTGGGTAGATTTGGGGATAAATCAGATGTGGGTAGAAGAGAAGAAAGACTCTACAACAGTTCCAGGGTTTGGGGCACAAACAAGGGAGTACAAAAATGGAATTACCAATAACAGAGACGACAAGACTGAGTGGGTGGGTTTGGGGTAAGATCACCAATTTTTTTTAGAAATTTTAAATTTGAGATGTCCTAAAGTGACCTCATGATCAAGTAACAATTTTGAGAGATAGAGTCCAGGCAGAGAAAATGACTCTGAAAATGACTCTCATTTATGGAATACCAAATGGCTAATGAGTGGATGGTCTCAGATGATACACCTCTTTCATACGTTGCTGTTTAGGTTTTCATTGGAAATAGTATACCTTAAAAACATAAAACAGTTGATTTAATATTTCTTTGTTTTCAGGATTCACACTTATTAACTTATTTGTTCATTTAATTCATTTACTGAGTGGTCACTGAATGGAGTCACTGCCCCCAATACTGGGTACTACAGAAAGGATATGGTTCTGCGCTTGAGGAATTCATAGATGACCAAGAAAGGAAAAAGATATTTGGGTGGTTTATATACCTTGAGGATTTGAAACACAAAATGTAAATGTCTGGTTTATATGAACTGCATTCCTCTAAATGGTTTAATACACATGGTAGTTGTAATAACTGTACTAGAATTATAGGTGACGTTTAGAAAGCATAAAAAGACAATATAAGTAAAACTATTTACTGTTTTATGAAAATTAAGACAATGGTATCAAAAAGCTCTGAGAGTTAAGTTATCTTATTATGATGTATTAGAGATGAATCTCCATTTGCTATTTTACAGATATAAACAAAGCACCATAGGTCAAGCACAAGCTCACTCAAGCGGGGAAGGTCTTCATAGAAAAGGGGATGTTGGAAATGTAGATTAATGAGGGGAAAATGACATTTTTTGGCAGAAGGAACAAACAGCAAGTTTGTGCATGCACATACACACACATACACACACAACTTTGTAGGGCAAACAATTATAGCCAGTGCTTTTGAGGAAAAGTTAGGGCACTGGGAGTGGGGCAAAAAAAGAACATCCAACAACACTGCGTTTAAATTCAACGTTCATTTTCGATTCCAAGAGATTTAAAATTAAATCTAAATCAAGCCGAAAGAAAACTAGTATTTTGAATGATAAATACCACTCAAATAAACCAGTCATTGCAAATTTATTTATTGGCTTACTTCTCAAATTAGTAAAGTAAGGAATCGTTTTTGTGAAGTAGCGTGAATCAAGGGTCCTTCTAACCTAAAATCTCTTGTACTTCTTTGAGGTGTTATTTTCTATTTTGTATTTGTAAGCTAATGTGTAATACCTAACATTTGCCCCATGGATTTAAATAGACATTAGTTTTTTCCCTAAACAAAAATTATTGGGAAAGCCCTCTACCAAAATCGCTGCTACTCCACCTCCCACATTGTGATTTCACTGCCAGGCTCCCAACAGTTCACCTTGTAGTTTCGGCTGCAAACTTTGGCATCCAATCAGGATTCAAATCCTAGTTCATCCATGTCAAAGTGCATGATCATGGGGAATTTTTTTGTCTCAGTTTTGCACTAGATCAGGACAGAAGCATCACTGTCCCTGCCTCCTTATTGCATTGTTATATTGAATGGCTTAACACAAGTCACACACTGGCTTGTCCATCCATTTACTGAGCATAAGTGCTCAGTAAATTGTAGGCACCATTATTAACATGAGTAGAGTTGTTTTCTTGAAAGAGGAGGACAGGGGTGTGTGGGTGGCTTAGTTGGTTAAGTATCTGCCTTTGGCTTAGGTTATGATCCCAAGGTCCTGGATTGAGCCCCAGGTGTGGCTCCCTGCTCAGTGGGGAGCCTCTTTCTCCCTCTCTCTCTGCTGCTCCCTCTGCTCATTCTCTCTTTCTCATAAATAAATAAAATTAGGAAGAG
>NC_081571.1:49666199-49800439 GCF_022355385.1 Mustela nigripes
AGAAAGAAAGAAAGAAAGAAAGAAAGAAAGAAAGAAAGAAAGAAAGAAAGAAATAGAGATAGGTAGGTAGATATATGAGGACAGAAATAGTTAAACAACTTCAATCAATATGCACTAGTTGAAATTTGGTTTCATTTCATTGTAGTCACTGGGGACCTAAAAAGATCTAAAGCTGAAGACATGTTTTAAACAATATGACAACTTTCACTATTTAAAATTTATTATTGCTTACTTGTCTATTCTATAAACCGCTTTTGTGTTGTGAGAAATATATAGAAATAACTCTGTATTTATAAATGGTGTACATCATAAATTTCCCTTTAACGTTCAATAGAGTTCTAATTGTGAAGCCAATCTCAAAAGCCTATTCAAATCACTATGTACTTAGAAAATAGTATTTGCAGTCCCATTTCAACTTGAACTATCATTCACCATATATTTAAAATAGAAAACCTATTTCATAGTTCTACTTCTAACTCAACAGAGATTCTCCCTCAGCAGCAATGAAAATTATGTGGGAACTGTACTGAGTACAAGAAATTTGCTAATTTTCCACATTTGTAAAGGAAAATAGTCTCAGTACAAATTTACCTCTGGTTATTCTTATAAATTATTCATTCTCAAACCAGGGGTGGCACTCATCTTTTGAAAGCATCTTAGTCTCAGAGTTCTCCTTACTTATATTTGGATAACTCTCTTATTTATATCAGAATATAGCTCAAAACATATCACTTTCCTGAACCTCAAAAGTCTATTATTAAAATCTAAAGATAAAATAAGTCAAAACCTGACAATATTGTTATAATTTGAAGTTTCATGCTGATGATATAAATAAAGAGACATACGAGCTTTCATTTCAAAAATGAGTTTTAATAGGATGACAGAACTGTACTATTCACATATTTAAAACAATTCAATACCACTTCAGACAAAATTGCTGAAATTCTCTGACCCACAAATTAGAGGCAAGCAAGTAGCTAAATCAAATGAATTAGGAGTAAAATTTCATTACATGTAATGTAATTTGGGCATTAAAGAGATTTATGAACTATGCAACCCAAATGGCAAAAACACTATTAAACAATTCCTGGGCTTCCAGGGCTAGAAAAAGGGTACTCCCTCCCCCGTTCTGAGCAGAAGCAATAGAGAGAACTTTTGTATCCTGTCTACTCAGGTACCATCTTCAGAGTTTAATTTAAAGGAGAATTTGAGGGGCGCCTGGGTGGCTCAGTGGGTTAAGCCTCTACCTTCGGCTCAGGTCATGATCCCAGGGGCCTGGGATCGAGTCCCGCATTGGGCTCTCTGCTCAGCAGGGAGCCTGCTTCTCCTCATCTCTCTCTCTGTCTGTCTCTCTGCCTATTTGTGATCTCTCTCTCTGTCAAATAAATAAATAAAATCTTTGAGAAAAAAAAAAGGAGAATTTGACAAAGCCTTATGTATTTGATCTGGAAAGGTAGAGCAGGAAAGGTAAAGTAAGATGTGTTTCTCCAGGTGTGTACTATTATGTGTGCATGTAAATAAAAGTGATTCCAACTCCCCTGAAAAATATGCCTTCTTACTTTCTGTATTAATATTATTTTGTATCAGTAACTTTATTAACATGGGGATGGTTAGTTACAGTCTCATTAATTCCACACTAATTATGCTAATATTGAACATTTCCTTTGTGTGTATAATGAAAACAACTTTCAGGGTTCTTTTTTTTTTTTTTTGTATTAATTCTTTATATATACAAACTCATTGACACACACACATACACACACACACACACAGGGAAATTTAGAGGACTGAGATCTAATGTGAGAATGTGTTTAGAATAATAATACATAAAATATCTGAAGTGAAAACACAGAACAAGAATCTTTACTATAATTTCCATTCTTAGAATCAAATCATGATCGCTAGCATTAAGGAGTAGGGCCAAAAAGTCAAATGACAAGACTTTAATAATCTATTTGAAATACCCAGAAAAAGAAATTATGGTTTTTTGTGTATTTGTCACAAATATAATGTAATGAAAAGAATCAGATATCCTTGATTTCCATGACCAACAAGAAAGACACTGCTGTCATAGAAAGACTTGGATTTTGAAATCAAATTAGTCTATTCATATCCTTCTATATACTAGGTTGGCCAAGTCAAATTGCAGAACCTTAGTTCCTTAATTCCTTTCTTTACTGCAAGGCATATGTAAAACATATTCATTCAGAATAGCCATATAAGCTAATTTGACTAAAAAGTTTTTCTAGTTTTCAAACTGTGTATGTCCAAACCTTGAGATACAGGCAGATATACTTAGTTTAATAGAGCCTTTCCATGTGATTTTGTTTTGTCTGTACTTAAAATTATAAGCCATAAAATGAGGGTATCGGAAACCATGATATACAGAAAAAGCAAGGAAAGGAGCAGAATAAAATGAAGGATCCACTATAGTTTTCCTCAAAAACCTGAAGGACCCTCCCATTCTTAGTGGTAATTGTGTATAATTGAAACAAATACTTCCTAACCAAGTTTTCCACAGATGGAATTGTGTAATGGATGTGAAATAACTAGTGGTTTTCAAGTTTATATTGACAAAAACATGTAAATGAGCCTCAAATCAAGAAAAGTTAGACTAGAATTCAGTGGTTCTCAAAACTGACTTTACCTGCAACTTAAAAGAAAATATCAGTATACAGATCCTACTCACACTGACTATGATTTTGGTTAGATGTAAATCTAGATTTTTTTTAAATTCCCTGCCTTCTTCTGTGTTAGAAAAGCCAGTTATGGCTCCTGCTCCTGAAAGCAATAGTCTTATGAAGCAATGGTCTTATGGAAAGAGGTCTCGTGGCACCCAGAGCCCGGTGCCTTAGACAGTGTCTCCAATATGTGCTGCATGTGCTCTACTTGTAGTGGGACTTCATCAAAATAAAAATCTTCTGCACTGTATTTGCAAATCACCTATCTAATAAAGGGTTTGTATCCAAAATATATAAAGAAATTATAAAACTCAACACCCAAAAAAACCAATCCAATTAAAAATAGGTAGAAGACATGAAGAGACATTTTTCCAAAGACATACAGATGGCCAAGAGACACATGAAAAGATGCTCAACATCACTGATCATCAGGGAAATGCAAATCAAAACTGCAATGAGCTATCACCTAACACCTGTCAGAATGGCTAAAATCAACAACAAGAGACAACAGGTATTGGCAATGATGTAGGTAAAGGGGAATTCTCTTGCACTGTTGGTGGGCATACAAACTGGTGCAGCCACTTTGGAAATCAGCATGGAAGTTCCTCAAAAAGTTAATAATAAAACTACCTATGATCCAGCAATTGCACTACTAGGTATTTACACAAAGAATACAAAAATACTCATTTAAAGTTATATATGTACCCCAAAATTTATAGTAACCTTATCTACAATTGCCAGATTATAGAAACAGCCCAAATGTCCAATGACTCACAAATGGATAAAGAAGATGTGGTGTATGCATACAATGGAACATTACTCAGCCGTGAAAAGGAATGAAATCTGGCCATTTCCAAAGACATGGATAGAGCCAGAGAGCATTATGCTAAGCAAAATAAGTCGGTCAGAGAAAGACAAACACACATGATTTCACTCATGTGTGGAATTTAAGAAACAAAACAAATAAGTAAAGGGGAATAAAAGAGAGCGAGGCAAACCAAAAAATAGACTCTTAACTATAGAGAACAAACTGATGGTTACCAGAGGGCAGGCAGATGGTGGGGCGGGGGGAGGGGAGATGAGTAAAACAGATGCTGAGGATTAAGCAGTGCACTTTGCTGTGATGAGGTCCAGATGATGTATGGAAGTGTTGAATCATTCTATTGTACACCCTGAAACTAATATTACACTGTATATTAACTAACTGGAATTGAAATAAGAAAGTAAAAAAAAAATAAAGCTCCCCAGAAGATTCTAATGTGCAATTAGGATTAAAAAGGCCTAAACTGGCTGAACTATATAGTCCTTTTTGACTCGGAGTTCATGATTCCAGGAAAACTACAATTTAACTAATCACGTATGTGCTAAAGTAGGATTTTGCCTTATACCCTCTATTAACCCAATACAATTCTTAGAATTAGTAGACTAACATCATGCTATTTTGTGGTACTTTTCTTCCGGAGATGGTCTATTTACATATGGTCCCGACCCTATACAACTTTTTCCCTGCCTGAGGCAAGCTGGATAAGAACTTTTGGTGTCTGTGAAGAGAGGAAAAAACCTCCCAGGCATTCTTAGAGTGATTAATAAAGTTAAGCCTGCTATCTATGTGAAAAAAATATTCTTGTAGAACAGAAATATTTTGTCTTTCTTCAACAGTAGAAGTCATTACGAGAAGAATATATTATTTTTGAATTATTTATGCTGTATTGTACAGTTACCTTTCAAATTGTCCTTCAACATAGGACCCTATAGTAATTTATCCCTTAGTATTGCTTTCTGCATTTTATTTTGTGTTTGTGTAGTAATTGAGTTGATATGTGATTTTTATGCTTCAGATATAGAATGAAACAGAAAGTATGTTTTGATACTTTCACCCATTTTATGCTACTGGATGAACACCTCTAAGCTCAGAATCTCCTTTGTCCATCTTTTTTTTCCTAAACAAAATAAAAACAGGTTATTACTTTGTTTTACCGACTTTTGAGGACTTTCTCTTTTCTTACAGTATTTGTTCTGATACAAATACTGTAAGTACTAAATTAGTACTCTACTAACACATCAAAATATTTTATGATTTGTAGTAAAAAGTGAAAGATGAGGAAAATACCATCTCACATTTATGAAGCTAATATAATCACTGGTCATATAGCATATTTTAAAAAACTGTAGAACGAGTAATGTTGTCAGTTGCCAAACACACTATTTCAACATTGGCTCTTTTATATACTTTGTACATATTATGTAATATTCTTTTACATAATTGTGTAATGTTAAACAATGAGGCACACTTAGCCAGATATTTAACAGAATGAAGACTCCCAAATTTAACAAGGAATCTAACATGAAGGGAATACTACTAGCTTATGCAAATATGTTGACTAATGGTTGTTTGGAGGCACAGTAAATTGGACTGTCAGGCTATAAAAACCTGACAAGCTGGCCTCTGTGTGCTAACTTGATTCTATAAAGGTGGTATTATCTTTTTAAAAAGAGTTTTTTACACTCTGGAAAACTTAACACAAAACCTCCTCTATCTTTTCAACATTTTCTCTAATCATCAAATTTTGTGTGGATGTATCCAAATGTGCATATTTCTTCTAAATAAACACGAAACAAACTACATCACTGCAAGTCACTAAACTATTTGGCCAGATAGCAGACATTGTTAAAAGAAAAATCTGTGTGTGTTTTCTTTAATTACAAAGACCATATCTAATTTTAACTGCCTCCTTTTTTTCTTAATAATGAGCTGACCTTCTATTCTCCTTAACCCTTTTTTATCAAAGCCATCTACACCCACTTTGCCTTCTGTTTCTCTAATCTGCAATTATTTATGTTTTCTTCATGCTGCTTTGTCCGCCATGGGAGCAAAATTGTATTTGGTGAAATATAGAGCTAATTATACCATGAACCCAGCAACAAAAAGACAGAGCAGATGTTCCTTCAGACGTGCTAAAAGTCCTCATGCTTAATGTGCATATAGTAAAACACTGAGCAGAGTCGTCAAAAACAATATCTAATCAAGGCAGTTTTAGACATGCAAATCTTTTTAACACCAGAGTTAAATGGAGAAATTCTGTCAATAATATTTTCAGTACTCACCATGTGCTTGCCAGAATAATTATATTAGGTAGTGATTTCTAATTAATATAATAAATGTGTGAGTCCACATTGTTTCTATCCCAGGGGGGTAGAAATCTAGGGAGGCAGAAATGGAGATCATATGCTGTGAGTTAATAATACAACGCACAATGTTTTCATTGAGAATGTGTTTCCATGATGCCAAAAGAAGCAGTTTTAACATTTTTAAGTTAACCAATAAAACATATTGTATTCTAGTCTATGTTTTCATTCACAGTGAATCATTTAAATTATCTGTTTAATTGGGTTTTGAGTTGAGAAAAGTTAAGATAAATATCTCTATGACTCGGTTTCATTTTTGTTTTGTAAATATGTGAGTACATAAATATATGAGTGTAATTATCATGGCACAATGGTTTCCTTTCTTTCCCCTTCCTTCCTTCCTTTCTAACTTCTTTCCTTCTTTCCTTCCTTCCTTCCTTCCTTTTTTTTCCTTCTTTTGCAAAAATTGAAAACGATTCTTGACATATTGGATTTAAGTCACTATTGCTTGTCATGAAGAAACTGATTCCCCCCCATTGTGACCTGTGTACAAATGGTAAATTACTTCAGGAAAATACTAAAATGTTTTTCATGCTGTGTAGTGACTAAAAACAATTCCAACTACACTAGTGTGAAGTCACTGCAAGAGGGCAGTATTTTAATGACATACTTTCTGCTGAAAGAAGTGTGTCTACACCACAGGGTGTAAAGCCCCTTCCAAGATCTAAAACTTAGTGGGCTCAGCACACCAAACCTCCCTCCTGGTGAGTGTTAAATGTGTGCACTGAGTGGCTGGGCTGGGCAAAGCTTTCAGTGTTTATTTTAGGAAAATAAAACACCTCTCTGCAAAGCTGGGATAGTTGCACTAAAGAATTCCATCATATTGAGAAGCATATAAACTGTTCTCTTTTCTGTATTATATGCAAAGTCTAAAATACAATAGTGCCTGGTTTATACAAATGGCCACTTTTAAAACATCATATGTGGGGCACCTGGGTGGCTCAGTGGTTAAGTGTCTGCCTTTGGCTCAGGTCATGATCCCACGGTTCTGGGATGGAGCCCCGCATCAGGCTCTCTACTCCATGGGAAGCCTGCTTCTCCCTCACCCACTCCCCCTGCTGTGTTCCCTCTCTCACTGTGTCTCTCTCTGTCGAATAACTAAATAAAAATCTTTAAAATTTTTTTTAAATTAAAAAAATAAAACATTATATATTGGCCAGTTATAAATGGGATAATGTTCTAATAGCTAATACTTTAAAAAAGTTACATAGTGAGAAATATATATTTATATGTTGGAAACATTACATTAGTCCAAAAGTTATGTTTTAGTTAAAGTAAATTATGTGTTTATATATATATATAAATTATGTGTATATATATATATATATATATATGAAACCCTATCTATATAGTTTACCCAATATAAATAGGATTATGGAAAGTGATAATTTATTATGAAAGAGAATGAAGGCCCATTTGTATTTTCAAAAGAATGTGAGAGCAACTTTGATATTCCTATCAATACTAAATATACTATAACATCTAGTGACATGTCTTGAGATGACATGTCTCTTGTAGTTTAAGCCATTATGTCAGATATGAAGACACTGATATGATACAGTCACAAGAATTATCTGGTATAATAAATGTATCTTTAGAACTCTACTTGTGAAATGTAATGTTAGCATATTCAATGAATAGTGAAGCGCAATATTAAAACCACTTCATGTAATTTACCAATCTTCTGTGATTACTGATGTTTTCAAATCTTATTTTCTAATTTGTTGATTTTTCATTTATCTTATATTTCAAAAAGTACTTAAAAACTAAATGTACAGTTGACATAAAAATAGCAAATCAAAAAACATCAAATCAAAAGATTAAGTGAAAAATGAACTAAATGTTCTAAAAGACAAAACAAACAAGGTAAGTCCTTCAACTTTCCACAGTAGAACTTAATTAACCACTTTGATGTTCAAGAGGCCAAACAGAACCATTGCAGATAGAATCCTAATTGTAACTCGACCACCGCTGTCTTCCATGTGTTCAGAAGCACGAACAAGTTCTCATGAGGCCAAACTGTTACACATTACTGTCGAAAAGTAAAGTATCCAAGCCCAGGAATTCTGGCTTTATACTTTCCAATAACTGGGACCCTTTTAGGAATTAAGACTAATCAAGGTGATATAACTAAAACAAAAAAATGAAAACATTATTTTGTCCCAGCTTGTCCTTGGTATCTAAATAGAAACTATTGCAACCAGTAGATTATGAGAGTAAACTCCATACCTTGGAGAACCCAGGTGCCAAATGGTAATGGAACTATTCACTCATTTAGCTCCTCCTACATCAAAGGCACTATCTTATCATCTCCAGCATCATATCCTGCTAATAAGTCAAAACAAAGGAACTTTCAAAGGAGATATTTGGCGTACTAGTATTTTAATCAAAATAATAAACAGAAACACTTCCTTTGATCTCATTTATTTTTTTTTCTACTGGCAGAGTAGTCTATAAACATATACATGTATTAAGCAGTATTTATGTAAAATGGCTTGAATTCCAGAACCACTAAGATGAAGCTCACTTTAACAAAATGCATTATATTGAAGTGTTTCCTAAGTAGTGGATTGATTTAAAACTTGATTAGATAAAACTCCTGATTTACATGGGACATTACAGAAAAAAAAATCCATAGAGCTCTAGATTATTAAAAGAATATTAAAATATTCTGTATATTAAAAGAATCTAATTTTTTATGTTTAATATATTTAGTTCACTGAATCAATAACCATATTTTTAAAATACTAAACTTCTACTACTTCCACATATTCTTTATATCAGGGATAGTCATCACTTGAATCATACATGACTTTAATGCAATATGATGTCATTTTTAAATAAATAAATTAAAAAACAGGATTTGATTTTTAATACCAAAGGAAATATTTGAGTATGATTAATTTCTCTCTCTGAAATCACAAGATCAGTAATTAAAAATACTTTAAAATTCAAGGATTTAAGATATTTGGTGTAGTGTGAATATGACACTAAACTTTAATTAAATGAATTTTAAATATAGCTATTGAAAATATTAAATGCGATAAATAATGTTTCATAGTATGAATATTTAGAAACTGATTCCTTTCCACACATTAAAAATAAGTATTCATGTAACATTTTTGAGCCTTTACCAAAGTAATTTTTCCCACAAAAAAAGCTGGCTCACAGTACTTTAAGAGAGAGATTTGTATGATGTGAAAAATTAACATGTGACTTTCCCTGTTCATCAACCAACTCTAAGTTATGCTTCTATTAATAATAAAAAATTTACAATGTCCCTTTCCTTCCTCATGCGGTCTAGAAAAGAGTTTGGAGAAGAGGAGAAGTGAAGACAGACATTGTCTCCCAGGTTCTCATTCTGTGTAAGGGAAGGTGATCTCTGAAACATTGCTGATGAAGATGAGATACAAGGTACCAAACCAAATGATAACTTACACTCTGGAAGGACGGTGGATGACCTCACTGTGTTTGGTGGCACTTTGTAGCTATTCTGGCCTGACAGAACTGACATACCTACCACAGAAGCCACATTACTGTGACACAATGATCAACAATGGTGTTCCTCCACTTCCTTTGCTAGTTTACACAAGTGCTAACTCTTCTGTTGGTGTCAAAATGCTATTGTATATGATGGTTAAATGTGCAGTGATGTTTAATACATTACAGGCCTTATTATCCTTACATATATGTATATATATAGAGAGAGACAGAGAGAATAAAATTGAGTGTAACCAAGATTTTATTTAAGCTGTCCATTTAAAAACTTTTTTTATCATGTTTCTTATATGGGAAGAACTGATTCTTACTAAATCAGTTTGATAACTGCCAATGAAATTAATTAACATTTATTTTAAAAAATAGTAAATATGGGGCACCTGGGTGGCTCAGTGGGTTAAAGCCTCTGCCTTCAGCTCAGGTCATAATCCCAGGGTCCTGGGATTGAGTCCCACATTGGGATCTCTGCTCAGCGGGGAACCTGCTCCCCCCTCTCTCTCTGCCTGCCTCTCTGCCTACTTGGGATCTCTCTCTCTGTGTCAAATAAGAAAATGAAATCTTTAAAAAAAAATAGTAAATATTAGTTTTAAATTTCTTCTCAGGAAATAATCCAAAATAAAAATATTTTCAAGGATTGGAGAACTCAAAAGAGGAGTATAAAAATGATTATGATACAACAGATATGAAAAACCTTCTTGGTAGTTTGAATACAAAGGTATCAAGAGGTAAAATGACTGTTGAATTTATGTTGTGGAAAATTGGTCCCAAGTTGGTTTTCCACTTCATCAGAAAGCACTTTTGTCTTGTATGCAAACAGTTAATGAAGCATGCCAACACTGAATTGTTTTAACTAGTGTTAGAAATACTTCACCTTTTTTTTCCTCTCTTCTTCTTTTGGGAAGTTTTAATACTGAGCATAGTGAGACACCCTCAATTTCAGAAACTGATTCTATTTTTCAGGTAGGACGAAAGAATAATTATTCATGATTTAAATATTTTCATTTTTATTTATGAATTATTCTCTTGTGAAAGGTAGCAAAAGAGCCATCATTTCTGTTGCACAATAATAAGTGTATTATGAGAATGATCTAGTCATTACATTTTCATCCAGAAGCCTACCTTTGGTTTGAGTATTTTGAAGCAGTGAGCCTTTTGATTTAATTTTTAAAGCCTCTGGCAGGTGGCAAAATTTTGTTCCAACAACATTCATGTGATTGGGAACAAAGGAATTCTTTCAAGAGGTTTGTGGTTTTACCTTTATACCACTTTCAAAGAAAATGGGATGATCATTTCTTTCATATTAAAATTAAAATAAACATAAGGGCAGGAAAAATTACACATTATAGCAAATAATTGCACTTAAAAAAAGAGCTTTTCATAGATTTATTCAGACTGTACTTTATACTCATAAAACATAGTGTTCACCTGCATAACTTTTTCACAATATGATAATTTAATCCTTACACTGCATGTCTTCTACTTGATATTAAAAATTCCCATTCTAAATTCAATTGTACAGGCTCATTATTATTTTGTATAAAATGTAAAACCTTATATGCTATGATCTTAATATTAAGAGAGTTGGGTTGTAAAATTACCAACCCATGTAATTCTAAAATAGTTTTTCTAAGTGCCTCAAATAAATGCATTTCGGATATCACTGTTACTTGGAAAAAAGAAGGTCTGTAAAAAATATTGCATTAAAATATGTTTGACTTTAAAAGCCAGGTTTAAACTTCAATTATCATCAAATATAAATAGTGTTTGTCCCTTATAAATTTGGTTGTTGGAATTTTAATTCTAAGAAAAAAAAATACTCTTGATAACTAATAGGTTACAATAAACCTATTTCACTAAGTATATACAAAAATTTTCATCATCAATAATACATATATTACTATTGCAGGCTGGTATTTTATGGAGGGTAGTTAAAACATATCAGATGCAACATGCCAACAAAATTCAGAAAGCATGTCAGGTACACCATCTTCAAAGGAATAGGAGTCATATAAAATCAAAGAATTTTTAAATGAGAAATTTTGAAAATTACTTCCCCCCTCATTTTCTTTTTTTCTTTCTTTTTAAAGATTTTATTTATTTATTTGACAGAGAGAGATCACAAGTAGGCAGAGAGGCAGGCAGAGAGAGTGAGAGGGAAGCAGGCTCCCTGCTGAGCAGAGAGCCCGATGCGGGACTCGATCCCAGGACCCTGAGATCATGACCTGAGCCCAAGGCAGAGGATTTAACCCACTGAGCCACCCAGGCGCCCCACCCCCTCATTTTCTAAGTAAAGACTCTGATAGTTCTGGGCATCAGAACAACAGTTTTATTATTATTACCTCATCATCATGCCACTCTACCAGAATTTTTCAAATTCATGGACAAAATTTATATTATGAATGAGAAATAACTTTAATATACTTATAATAGAGATAACAGTTTATTTTATGGATAAGACCTAGCTATCATGAATTTATCCTTAAGAGAGATAAAGAGATAAAGCTGGACTGAGAATTTAGTCATTTACAAACCAGCCTTATATATGCATCAGGAAAATGTTTTTCCTGAACATTAGGACTGGTCAATATCACATATGTATATTTAAGACACATGAATAATGACCACATCCACAGTCATTTCAGGCATCCACATAAAACAAGCCAGCTTCAAAAGCCTTTCATGCACATTAAAAAAATATTTCACTCATCAAACCTTTTAACTAAATGTCACTGTGTCCATCTTACACGAAAGAAAATAGAAAATGTGGGTGTGGCTATGAACACAAAGTAGCGCTACGACAGGATTCAAACTCAGAACTTCTGATTTTACAGACTGTGATGCCTCCCATATGAGACTTTCACTCCAAACTGGACTCATAAATGGTATTTATTACCACATGGCTACTGGAACATTCTTAATAATAAACTTTATCCTCAAGTCCTCAAACATAAACAAGTCAATTAAATACACTTTTACAGTGTCTCAGATTAGCTCAGTAGTAAATGTTGTTCAAAATGAAGAATATGATATTTTTGTTCACTTAATTTAACTTAAAACTAAATTATTTTAGAGTCAATAAGGACTAATATACAGTGGTACTTCAAAAGGAAAATACATGGACTTGAGTATGCCAAATTTATTCTCACTATTGTTTTCCTATAATAATTAGTTAGTTATCTGTGCCAAAGAGAGAACAGGAGCCTTTGCAAACTTTAGATGCACAGTCCACCGAGATTTACTGAATACATGTCATGGAACATACAAAACTGGTTTGGGGAAATAACAGTATAAACATTCAGGAGATATAATTGTATCTGCCTTTAAGAAGATACTGTGTAGGGGCACCCAGTTGGCCTTGTCATTAAGCATCTGCCTTCCGCTCTCAGGTCATCATCCCAGGATCCTGGGATTGAGCCCCAAATTGAGCTGGAAGCTTGGTGGGAAGCCTGCTTCCCTCTCTCCCACTTCCCCTGCTTGTGTTCCGTCTTTCACTGTCTCTCTCTCTCTCTCTATCAAATAAATAAATAAAATCTTAAAACAAATAAAAGAAGATACTGTGTAACTGAGGAAGGTATGAAAGGGGTTCTAAGCCACATGGGAATTTGGATAAGAAGAAGAATGAATTGAGTTTTTTTGTTTTTGTGTTGCTTTCTTTTAAAACTTGAAAGGAGAAAAGTAGAAACTCTTTCTTAAAGCAAGTAACATTTTATAACACAGATGTTAAGCAACATTAATACTATAATAAAGTTTACTCTAAGCCACTACTAAATAAGATAGAGTAGGCAATATGAAGTGTATGTATGTACACATGTATGCCCATATATAAATTAATCCTGTAAACACACACATGTGTATCACAATGTTATATACATACAGGGATACGTTGATGTTTTCCTAGTGCTGCATACATACCATAAAAAAGGAACCATGTTCTTTCATTCTAGATTGAAGGCTGAAATAGACTTATATAATATTAGCTACTGTTCTGGCAAACACAACGAGCTAAACACAATGTGAAAAAAGATATATTATCAAAAAGCATTCTTGACATTAAGTTAGTAAAAGAAAAAAATTGTCATCTTAATAAATAAACTTTCAGATGCCTTCAGAGAATATTTTACACAAGGGAGAGAAAAGAAACACATTCTCTATAAATCTGAAGGTGGAAAATCAACATTCAACTTTGTTTTCAGAGTCTGGCCAATCCACTCAGTTGAGATAGCAAAATATAAAATAAAAATAAAGAGCACAACTATCTGGATAGAAGAGAAAAAAGTATTCTCATTTGCAGTTTATACGATTGTCTTTTTAGAATTGCCAAGTTGAGAAAGAGTTTGGGCAGCATGGCAGGAATCTGTCAACTGTTTTAATTACTAAGCATAATTAAAAGCTAATACCTACCTGCTCTGATATGAAATGAGAACTAGACCACAAAGCAGGACTACCTATATGGCTTATAGAGGCTTAAATTATATTCTAAGTCATATATTAACATGCAAGGCAAAATTCTACTGCTTACACATGAAAGTAATAATGATCACGTACCTGTACCTTCACTTCAAGACCATGATTATACCCCTTTATTCAGCTATTAACGATGTGGCAAATTGTCTTTGTTTTTAGTAACTGGATTCTTATATATAAGAACAAACTAAAAAGTATCTCCTAGTTGCCAAAGATGAATCTTAGAGAGAGGCCATCCATGTAAATCACAAAACCATACATATACATATTATTTCTACATACACATGCACAGGTAAAAGTTCAATATATTATTGTAATACGAAGACATAAACGTTGACTAAAATTGCAATTTGGCAATAATTTTCCAGATATGGATATTTTACACAGATTAGAAATATTCTTGGGTTTTGTTTGCTTGATAGATACCTTCATTAACCTTAGTGGTTCTGGTATCAATAGTTTACTTACTTAACAACTCTTAGTAAACAGGAAGCAAAAATAAATCTCTCTTAACTGTCTCTAGAAATGCTGGTGCTAAATATACCTGCGTGGCATGTATCAAGAAATGTCCTATGCACATAAAACTTCAAGGAAGCTTTTAGTTTCTGAAATATTTGATAGATGGTGTTTTTCTGATTGTTTGCTTAATGTAAAATAGGAGAGAAATCTCACCTGACAACAGCTCTCATCTCTCTCTCTCTGACATTTGAGCCCCTACACACAAAGCAAATCACAGCCAGAATGAGATTATGACGCAATGATCTCGTTGTGAATGTTGCATTATGGCTCAGGCAGTGCCTAAGCGGTCCCTCGGTACTTGTGCTTACAGCAATTTGAATTTCCCTGGTAGCTCAGTATGATTTATGGCATATTTCAGGCTCTCTCTTCATCAAGGGAGAACACTGTCAAGTTCATGAGAGTTTTGCAACTAAGATGAAGGAGAGAAAGGACAGCATTTTGAGTAAACAGGAATTTGTGGTTTGTTATAATTTGGGGCGTTTAAAACTGAACTGGTTGCAAAATTATCTTTGACAGTTATATTCAATATCATCTTGTGTACTGAATAGAAAAACCAGTGGTGTTTATTAGTGAACCATCCATGGGCTTATCGAGCCTTCAATTCACATGCAAAGCACCTGTTTGAAGAACAAGGACTAAGGTTTTAAATTTAATAGTAGAATAGACCTGCAACAGGGACCCGTATAAAATTCCGCTGTTTATCTTTTTTGAAACTCCTGTTCTGGCAAACAGGTGGTTTCTTATACCTGCAGTATTTCATTTCCTCATGCACAGCTGTGTTAGAAAATGTTTGGTTTTTATGAACCACATGCCAGACTTGGCAATATTTTTGTCATGGACAGGAAAAAGCAAATTGTATTGCTTCATTTATTTTTCCTTTACCAGCAATGTAAATGTTCAGATGTAATATCCCATGCTTTCTTCACAGTCAACTTTTGTAATATAAGCAGCTGTTTCGCTAGAAATGTGGACAATAGCATGAATTCATCCTTAAATTCACATGCAAAATAAAACACTGCTGATGAAAGCTTTTTTTTTTTTTTTTGGCCTCCTTTTTTATTATTATTCATAAAATTCCCTAGGTATGCATGGTACTTTATAGAGCATATAAAAAGACAAGGTCCCTGCCACAAAGAGTTTATAGCATAATCCAAGGAACATATCATATAAATAGCTCAGATATAGAGAATACATATTATTTGGGGGACAATCATAGAAGGATGACTTAAAAATAGTTATTAAACATGAATACAGAGTCACAAAAGATGTTTTTTAGTTATATATTTTAGGGCAATTTGTTGGTGAAGGGTAAAAATCTGGGAGGTGATAAATAATGAAGTTGACAGGGTACCAACTCAGATTTTATTTTCATATTCTCTATAGTCTATGAATTATGTCTAAGGAATCTAAATGCCTTACTACAGTCTGTTCTCGAATCACCATAGTAACATCCTGCCTCCCCCTCCATAATAGGGAGGTTGATTTGAGTGACTTTGTGATACCATATACTTATGCTAATATTACTTTATATAATCACAGAATTGTATATATCGAGAGCTTTTAATTCTAATCCCTGCAACTAACCAACCTTAGTAGCGTAAGATACATAAAGGTTACATTATGTCTTCAAGTTCACCTGGATAAGTACTAGTAAAATCAAACTGGAAATCAACCTCTTGGATTTCTAATTTAATACTTATTTTTTAAAAGAATGAACCTTCTTTTCCCTCTTGTGATAACTTGGAATAAATACTGACATAGCAGACCAAAGAGTGGGTCCTGCCTTTAGTGACACTACCTTAAAAGTCACAAAATGTCAGGCAAGAAATGATGTCCTTTGAGATTCAATTTACTCATCTGTAAAATGGAAATGCCAACAATATTAACATTTTATGTCTCAGATTAAATGGAAAGAAAAAATAGATGTGGAAATGAGAATTAAAACTTTACATGGTAAAATCCTGGACTGCTGACACTGAGCAAAGTGACGCTTGAACTTTGCTCTGAAATGAAGGAAATATTCTAATTGGTGCGAGTATAGAGGAATTCTAAGAGTAAAGAGAAAGCCAGTGGTAAGATGGATATTGATACAGACGTATTCTTGCCTAACAGAGCACGTGTTCATTAAGCATTCATATTTTTTTTAAGTTTTGAGTATTCAGAGCCATTATTTTTATTTATTTCTAGATTCATATAATTTCATTTTAACAGACTTTATTTAACAATTAGCTTATAAATTCTTTGACGGTTGAAAGACTGACTTGAGAACCAGCTCTAGCATGCCACCACCTGCTGCTGAAATGTATAGGTGTACATTACCAAATGCTAGCTCAAGGTTTCTTCTAGTTCCCAAATCCCACCATTTCCCTCTAAGATTATCTGCTGTACAACCACATGCTGACAACACATGCCCATCAGTGCAGCTAAGCCAGCCCTGCCCTCAGCAGCCTGACTGTCTCATGGAGGAGGATGGTTAGGAAGCAAAGAGACTTGCAAATAAAAGTTACACATTCTTCCAAGTGCTACAGAAAGAACAGCATGGTATGGTATGTAACAGGTTGAGAGTACAAGAGAACTAACCCATTTCCCATCAGGAAAGCATATTAGGCAGAGCTGGACAATGAGCAGGAGTTACAAAAATCAAGAATAAAGAGGAGAGAGGGAGGAGAGAGGCTCACTGCTCAGACTTAACAAAACCTAGGAGAAGAAAGGTATACAGTGCATTTGGGGACCCCAAGAAACATGGGGAGAATGTAAGGGGAAGTGTAACTTACAGGGTTTTGAGAGCAGAGGTAGAATACATTCCTTATTGCACAGGGTTTTCCATTAGATGAATTTTCTTCAAGGCACAATAAAAAGCCACTGAAGGCTTCTTAAAAGGCAAATTCATGATTTAATTTATGCTTTACAATCACCACAGTTAACTGTTATAAGGAGCGAGGATGTAAAAGACAAAGAGTAAAATCAGGCAGACTAGAATTAAGCTAACTTGGGTTACCACACTAATAGTAGTTGCAATGGAGAGAGGAATAGGAGTCCTACATACGGTTTGGAAGAAGAATAAACATCGTGAAGTATTAGAAATGAAAGTAGATGCAGGATAAGGGAAGAGAGACACATCACGTGTGATTCTAAATTTTCTAAATTGGACATGTGGGTTTTTTTTTAAAAAGGTTGATACATTACTATGCTTGGGAAAAACTGAGTCAGAGTCCATGCTGGGGAAAAGATTATATTTATTTATAATTCATTTTGCTTGAGACCATATGAAAAGTCTTGTTATGGATATTTATTTATTTGAGAAAGCGTGTGTATGGTGGGCGGGGGGGGGGGGGGGGGGGGGGGGGGGGGCAGTGCGCAGAGGAAGAAGAAGAGAGAAAATCTTAAGCAGGCTCCATGCCCAGCACAGAGCACTAGGGTGTTTAATCTCAGGACCCTGAGATTATGACCTCAGCTGAAATCAACAGTTGGGAGCACAACCCACTGAGCCACTCAGGCAATATTACAGATCTTTAAATGGAAGAGAATAGTCTACATCATTTAGAGGAGAGGATATTAACCCTATAAAATTTAATTGCTAGGTTGCACGATTTTCTGTGGAATGAAAGCTATGCAAATTCCATTAGTTCCATCAATCTAGAGCTCACTGTTGGTTGACTTGCTTTGACTAATATTCAGTATTGTATATATTCTACAAGAGCCATTTCAAGGAAATGGCATGACAATGGGTGGCACAGAAACTCCCTGAGGAATCCTGAGAAATGCCTTCACTTGATATAATGCACAATAACTGATGCATAGAGGGGAAAAATCGCTAAACTTAAGTTATTATTAACTCCATATATGATAAGGAAAATGAATAGCAAGGGCAGCTATCAACAATAAGAGATAGCCTTAACATAAAATTGCCACAATCATAAAAATCCTCTTAAGACTGAAGAAATCATTTGGATCTATCAGTTACCAAAAAGGAAGTAACTATGTCTTTTGAAGATAATGTATAATTAAGATACTCATTTGTATCTAACTAAAATCACATATCATAAATCATAAAAGTATAAACTTTCCATACATTAACCTTAGGAAATTATCCAAAATGATATTTCATGGTTATCTTTAATTGAAAGTAAATTTAAAGAAGTTATAAAACTTAAAATATGAAATCATGTGTACTGACTGTTGTTATGCCTACATGTATGGAAGTCAATATTCAGTTTTAAAGTATAAATAAAATATAGCTTCCACTTAAAAGCTTCAAACTTATTTTCAATTCATAAGTATAGGAATAATTTAAACCATTTTTGCACGTTATTTTATCTATCAATAGTAATTAACACAGTCTTAATCTGGCTAATGTTAATGACCACTGTTCTTCCATAAATCCCAGTTAAACCAAGCTTATTAAGGGCTAATTAAAGGAAGTCTTATGTGCACTGAATAAAGTAATGTCAGTTTTTAGAGTTGGAGAACGTATTTGTCGGATAATATGAGAGAAAACTTTTCAATTAAAAGTTTACAGGCTGATTATCAATTTCTTTAAAAAAAAAAAATATGCCAATGAAATAACTAGCTACTTCTTTCCACTTTCAATGTGTATGTGCCTTTTAAAAGTGTAGCTGCATCATCTAAAAATGGTAGCATATTTCCTAAGCAGAACTCTAGGATCAAACTGTAGCAAATCATCAATAAAACACACTTTGGAAAAATACTGAATCAGAGTCTCAACTAGTAAGGATTCTGGATAAGCAAAGAATGTTGAGGGTATGCAGGGGGAAACATATTATATATGGTTCCAAATAATGTCAAAACATTGGGGATACTAGAAACTACTAACTTTTTAGAAGATAGTTGTGAGTATGTATATGCATGTGCATGTGTGTGTGTCACTACACTCTATTATTTTATTTTTATTTTCTATTTAATAAGCTTTTGTATAGTATGCTAGTGCCAACAACGTGCCAGGTTATGTTCTGAGAACAAATTTAACCCAAAGAGTTAATCTCCAAAGAGCCTGATGAAATATTTGTAATTATTATAGCTACGACAGGGATAAGGAAACTGAAACATAGGCTGAGTTTGACACAAAAATGTCCTAAGAAGAGTAGTACAGAATGGAGCCCTGGATTACACCCAAGGAGCTCCACACTAGGTATTGTGTTCTCGGCTCAACACTGAACCACAAAGTGGTGCTGGCTCTCAGTTTTCACTTACACAATTCTTCTCCTCATTTTCTCCCTCCTGCCCTCTCTGCACCTCCACACAAACACTCCCACCAAAAACTTCTTTGGAGGACAGCAGTAAATATTACACAGTACTTAAAAAGTTTGGGCGAGTCTGAATATGAAGAGAAAAGAAGCTGGTGTATCAGTGGCAAACTGGAGGCATTAAGATGAGTAGGAGTCAAAGAGGACTCTACTGAGAGCGTGCCTGTGGCTCTAAGAAAGTGAAAATGATGTTTGACAGCATTAGGTTCAAGGTTTTCGTTTTGTTTTGCTTTTGTTTTCTTTTCTTTTAATCTAAATCACGGTTGAAAATAGACCAGTAGGTAGGCAAATATATGTATTTATATGTATGCGCGTCTGTGTGTGTGTGTGTGTGTGTGTGTATACATGCTTAGAAAGTAGGATGACATTTAAATGTTTATTTCTAACACAGTTTTAGAGCTTAAATTTGGAAAAAAAACAGACATGATTTTGATACTGAGGGAGTTGATTTTCACCCAAACCTTTTTCTCAGATGCGACTTGTATTAGGTAATGAATTATTTTGATAAATTAAGTAACATTGTCTACTAGATGACTTCCTTACCTATTTTCATCAGTTTCTTTCTTCTCTTATCCATTATTTTTGTCACCTTTATTTCTCATCATTAGTGATCTATATATAACTAATCTGAATTCCTGGTTATTGACTAAATGTAATACTGCCTGTATTGTATACGTTTCTATATGGAAATTTCAAACCACAAATCATTCCAGATTCTTGGGGGAAATAAATAGATGTTATACAATTATGGCAGTTTTCATCTCCAAAAGAAATGCTTACAAATAATTGTCTTGTTCTGGCTCATCATACTTTGAAATATCACATTATCGTGGCTAATCACATCTGAGAAAATCACACACAATAATAAAAGACCCAGAAGAGTAAAAGAGTTGCAAAGTTTCTGATTACTCTGTGACTTAATTTCAAAGAAACCTCACGCTACAAAATTATTATTAGAAAGCAGAGATCTAAATAAACTTTATGTACATTGTGTGTAAATTTATTTCTTATCAATCACAGGAAGTAGGGTCGGCACTATAAAGAGAAGATATTACCAGCAACATTTTCAATCATGGGGCTATATATTCAAAAGCAATCAATAAAAAAAGTACAGGAACTGACAAACAACTAGTCAACAAAATCATTTTTCCTGAAATACTTAGCAGTAGCCTTTTAAAGTAATTGCTTGTGGTCAATGTTCCTCATATTTTGGTCTGGTTGCTTGTTAAAATAGAATGGCTGTCATATCCATTAATATTTTTAGCTGTCTGAGGAACTTTTTTATACCTACAATCAACCATAAGAAGGGCTATAATATTAACATATCTTTAAAAAATCACCTTTTGTCAGATTTACAAGTTTTGAAGGTTGATATATTTTTTTAAAAAGGTGAGGGTTAAGAAAACATATAATTTCATAAAAATATAAAAGGAATCTATGCTTTGCTCATCTATAACTTTCTTTTTAAAAATTTTTCTCTGGTGAAAGTAAAGACACTTCTTATTTTGAAGGAATCATTTTTAAATTTATGTCTTAAAAAAATAATAACTATGTGGGTGGGGGAGGGGTTCAATATCAGCATGGATTAAGCCAATTATGGACACATCTTTCTTAGTTGATGAGAGAACTCAGAAACTGCTGAGTTACACTTTGTGGTAAACATTTTGGAATGTTGCCAAAGCTGTTATAAACATTTCTGAGCTCACATTTCTAGGGAACTCTTTTAAAAATCAATTAGAAGTGAAAGTCTTTCAATGCTGGTGTTTTAAAATGTCAAGCTTGTATTACTTTTTTCCTTGTTGTGCATCAATGGCAATATTTCAAAACCTGTATATTAAATTGATTATATTCTATAATTAAGCTATTAAAGGGGATAGAATGCACAAGTGTTCTAAAATTCACACCACAGCAGAACTTGATTTGGAGGGGGCGTGTTTAATGAAAATAAACCCAATTAGGTAAAAAATGGGAAGGCAAAGGAGAAAGTACAAAGTAAGAAGAAAGTATAAATGGCTACTCATATTTTATTTTAAAAGCATACTCAAGCATATTTATTGATTTTGAACAATATTTTTTAACATTACAGGTCAACAGGTTAAAACACTAAATACTTTACTTATGATTCCCGAATCAGGATTTTTAGAAAAAAATCTAAATCTATTCTATGGACAATGGAAAGAATCAGTTATGAGTCTAAATTTACAAGAGAGTTAATTCAAGAATTAACTATAATCAGAATTACAATATTTACTTAAAAATGTAGACAAATACCTTATATGCAAATGTTTGAATATATATATATATGTGTGTGTATATACACATATATATACACACTTACACATATATATATACACACACACACACAGCTGTTTTCTTATTAAAAAGGGATATTGTCATGCTTTTTATGGCAACACCAATATTCATGCACTAAAAAAACTTAATTGTGTGCCATATATACAATGACGTCATATAAAATTATGTATTTTTAGAAAAAAAAAGATTAAAATCTGTGACTACCAAAAAGTATGCTCCTTTACTCAATAAATGAATCATAAATTTACTGTAGAGAGCAAAGGATTAAAATTCCTCGTGTATGTGTAACAAACACATTGATATTAATTGGTTTGTCCTTTCAAGTTGTGTTTATCTCTTCATTTCCATCACAGTTTCAAAGGTCACTCCATTCCATTTATAAATCCAATATGACAGAGATTAGTAAAAGCAAAAAGCAACAACTAAATGAGTACATCATCATGCAATCACACATCTCACAATTCATTTATCCAATTAATAAAAAATACCATCAAATGCTTCGTGGTGAGTTTTTTCAAAGCATGAAAACGGTTCATGTCAAGATAACTTAATCATCAACGTTTACTTTCCACAGTATAGCCAATGTAGAAAACGGTGAAATTAGACCTCAGTGAAAAGACAGAGAAATAAATGTGTACATTTTTATGAAATAAAATAATTAAGCAAATGTATTTAGCAAAGCTAGTTTATACCTATAAAAAGTTAATAAGAAATTCTTGAAAGCTGAAATACTGGGCTACAAGCATGAGTGACTGAATATGTGTGTGTGTTTGTGAGAGAGAGAGAGAAAAAGAGAGAGAAAGAGAGATATCTAGCTATTTTATTGCTAAGGTCATATATTTTCAAGAAGAGGAATCTAAAGGAAGAAAAATAGCACCATCATTTACTAAGAGAAACAAGAAATTTTATAATCCTGACGCTCATTTGATATCTTTATTTTTTAAAAATTCTAGAGTGTGACATTTGCTCTTGATGTAGGCACAGGTTTGGACAATGATAGGTAGATTAAAAAAACAAGAAGAAAGTAAACACATACCTGTGTGCATTAACACCAGCAACTCTAGAAAGGCTGACATTTAGGTTGCTAAAGGAAATCATTTTAAAACAATATGACCATCTTGAGAAGATTAGCATTTTTTAACCTTGCTGTTTTTACATAAAATAAATATTGGACTTACATTGTCAATATATATACACCCATTGTTTTAACAAGCCCTCTTCCAAAAATGTAGTTGGGTTATCCAAAACTAAAAAATGAGAGAGGAAAATAGGGACACAAGCAAAGGCAAAATCATCCCGAAAGAAGAGAGCTCAGAAGGCTCTGTAACACAATTACAACACTTAGATAAATTATAGAGAAATAAAGAAAAAGCAATCTATTTCTAAAAAGCAGATTAAAACACATAGAGCTAATTAACTATTTAACAGATTATTTATAAATGATAGACTTTTTGTTTCTAAGACAAACATGAGTGAAATTAAAACAACTGAAATTAGTTTCAGAAACCCTTTTTTCTTCCATCTCTTATATGGACCTGTATCTTATAAGACATTAGAGATTTAGAATCCTAAGGCAGAAGCAAGGATGTTCACAAGGCCGCTGGGTTTGAGAGTGGCCTTGAATCACTCAAATAGCACACATAGAGCATGAGTATAAACTATTAATCACCACTTTATATTTAATAAAGTCATATCACCTTTCTATTTGCTTATTAATTTGTGCTTTCTTACACAATTTTGTGTTGGAGTTTGTTTTGAGCATAAGCTACCTTGCTAAGTTAAATATACTTTTGGGGGAAAAGTTTAAGTAAAAATACAATTATTAAATGTTCTATAAAGATGGCAAACCTTTCTTTCCCTGGATATCCTGAAAAGTAATATATTGTATAAAACAGATTTTCCCAAAGATCCCAACCAATGCAGTTCTACATGTAAAATTTCAGATGAATAACCCGTTTCTTGAAGCCTCATTTAGAAAAAGTGGAAAACTTTCCTGTGAATTCCTGAAATGTTATAATTTTGCAAGAACTCAATTGAGGAAAAGACTTAAATATGTGCCATAAAAACATGCACAGCGTTGGTAAGAATACAGAGCTCACATTTTCTTATCATTTGTTTTAACTTTTCAACAACTTCATTTTATATATATATATATATATATATATATATATATATTTCAACACCTAACATATATATATGGCTGGATACACACACATATACACGCAAATCCTCTCCTTTGTCCCTATGCAGATTATCACTCCCAGACTACAAATGACCCCAAGGAAGTAAGTACACTTCTTGGCTGAACAATTTATCAACAGCTTGAAGTGACAGGAATGGTGATTCAATCCTGTGCCCCCACATATCAGATGTAGGCCACATTCTCCAGGCTGCAGAACCAGAAAGGGAAAAAGTCCCTGTCGCATTTGCCCTTTCATAGAGATGGAAATATTATTAGAAAGGACATAAACAGACTAATTAAATCACAGCAGTATGGCTGGGATGACAGCTGGTACAGCGTGTGACTGAGAAGATCCATATCTGGGAGCAGGAGGTACTTCACTTCCAATCCATTCGCTATTAGGTGCTTTCAAGCTTGCTGTGCAGACATTAAATAATAACATCTCATTTCCAAGACCAAAACGAGTCAAGAAATAAAAAAGGCTTTCTAACCAAGAAATCTTTTGTGCAACAGAGAAAAAAAATCATTTACCACTCAGTTCTGCTTTTGAGATAAAGATGTAATAATGCCATTACCTTTCATCAGCGGGATCCTTGGAAATCAACACTCTTTGCTTATCATGCTGTGAAATACAAATAGAGCTAAAGGCAGGGTCTGCGAGGCACTGCTGCAGCGATATTAACTCACAGATCTGCCCTTTGTGAAGGAAACCGTATCTGTTTCATTAGTGCACACTCTAATTCAAAACTGTTGAAAATGAACTGCACATACTGTTTTAATAACAACATTCCTAATCATTATCAAACTGGTAATTCTCTCAGCACTGGATGTAAGGGTCTGTGTTTCCATTATAACCTGCTGTTAAAGAAAACCATATTTAAGTCCTCTCTTCTTTCCTCTTTTCCAAATGATCGAGGTTCATGGGGCGGTGGGGGGGATGAGGAGGGGGGACATCTAGAGTCTGCAAGATTATGTACGCCACATTATTTCATCCTAAGTGAATTGACACTTTCAGGCACTGATGTCAACGACAGCATTATTTACTTATTATCATTTAGTTATTCCATTTTGTATTCAATTTGACAGGCCAGGATTCAGACAGATGACTCTGTACGATTTTGGAATATTTGGACACTTTGGAGAAGAATCAGTTGCACAACTGTGCAGCGCCCTATCTGGTGACGGGGAAAGAGAGCTCTGAGTTATAAACTTGGGGGCTCGCACTCACAGGGATGTTGGACTATGAACACCCTAGTGACATCTCCAAGAATAAACTTTCTAATATCAGGTCATCCTGGGATATTTGAAACTTCTATCACTAAACATATATATATGTTATAATTTATAGAACCCAAAGTCAAAGATTCCATTTAATTGTGTATCGTCATATGAAGTTAAAATGTAAAACAGATAAAACAGTCATATTAATGAATAAAATGAGTTATCTGACATTAAAAGGGCTGAAGAAGGCCTGAGGTTATTTTAAACTGAAATGCTTGCTCCCACTATATTTTTGAAGTTTATATGAACATTAAGACATGTTGGTATAGATTGACAAGGATCATTTTTAGGGCTCCCCTCAATGAAAATTGTCTTTCGAGGGCTGTCATAAATGCTCTCGATACGCTAGAATGAGATGGAATCTAGCCTATAACATATCCAAGGGAGTATATCCTGCATTTCCTTATGTTTTATGATTATAAGAATAGAATATCAAATAAAATATTTTAATTTACATTTTTTAATCCGAAATGCTTGAATTATCAGTGTTACTTCACTGCTCTGTCATTAGTAGGAATAAGCAACATTAAAACTAAAACAAAAACATTAGGCTAGTGTTTCCTAATTATGTTCTTCAACTGCCCATATCAATTAAGGAACTTCATGAAAATGAAGCAGACACTAAATAAAAAGTGGAAATGTTCTCTGCATTCCACTTATCTATATCATGAAATATATTTAGTAACTCATACAGGAAGCTAGTTTGTGTTACTGATCGAACTCTGGTTATTCTATTAATGTATAACCATGGATTTAGAAATATATGCTCAAAAATTTTTAAGTGAGAAAATTGGTTTTATTAATTGAACGTATTTTTTCCATAAATAGTCACTATTATGATCACTGGTATTTCTCTTTTTTTACATAACCAATAAAGATATTTTAAAAAGCCATGAGAAAAAATGGAAAATGATGCATTTGCTAGAAAATCATGAAATGGGGCATAAAATGACCAGTTTTTAACGTACTCATGTGTCATTTAAAAATAATCTAATTTAACACTATCTTATACTTTTTGAGAAACTATTCATAATTCTACCACAATAACATGCTCAGTTCCTTCCAACTCTAATGAAATGGGGATATATATAAAAATATATATTACAAGGGTATAAAATTCTATATCATTTTTATATTTAAATTAAATATTTTCCAGCCCTTACCTATCATGTGTAATGGCTGTAATGGTATGTGAAATCGTGTATTAAAATATACTTAATGGTGTCTTGTTTTGAACATTTACATTATTTCAGGTTTGTGTTTTATTTTAGAAATCACCATAAAGTATACCTTCTTGCCTTTTATCTTCTATGGAGTTTTCAAAAATCAAAGAATTTTAGAGCCAAGAGGGTAACTGAGCATCAAGCTGCTTATTTATTAATAAGAAGGCTGAGAAATTAAGAGACTTATCTGAGTAGCTGAGTTATTTATTAGCTATGTTGCTACTAGAAGCTAAATCTTCTGTCATATTTTGCTCTCCGCTCTCCCATCTCAGTTTGTGGATGCATCTAAAAGGACTTACCTTGATCATGTTAGAAGATGTTTAAATTTTAGACACTAATTTTTGACAATTTCAGGCTAGCTGTCTGTTCTTTATATTTGCACATTAGATTACCATATTTAAAATAGTTAATAAAGAAAAATGCCAGAAGTATTAAATATCGACAAATGCATTGAAATGTATGAAAGAGTAGCTTACTACTTCTTAGATTTTTAATGTTGGGCTAAGCAATTTTGTGAGAAATGTCAGGATATGAAGACATCTTTTGCATAGGGAATGATGTGAACCATATGGCTTACTCACAATCGATCGAATTACGAATCATGGCAGTTCCTACACTTTCAAGAGATGCTTCTGTGGTCCTTCCATTAAAATCTCACTAATGTGACATTTGTGAAAAGGTTTATGTTTGGACATACTTTCCTCACCATATGTGAAGTCACAGAGCAAAGGCATCAATTTAAAGTGTTTATATATAAATTGACAGCTATCGGTTCTAAAATACGTCTCATTCCATGTGTCAGCATCCTTTTGGCCTTTTAGGGTAGTCTTGTGTGTGTGTTTCCATGTTTACAAGACCCTGGCTGTTCATATTGTTAAATTTACTCATCAGACAGGAAGAAGGATCTTACAAATCATTGTTAGGCAGTGAAACATTAAGAAAGTTTGAAAAAAAAAAAAAACTTTCCACATTTAATCTGTTAAACAATGGCAAATTTCTTATGAATCAGTGATACTGTAATTGAACTGGAGACATTTTTAGAGCAAGCTTGCTTTGGCTTTTTCACCCTCCGATTTGGAATCTGCTCACAGTACTGCCAGCTTAACCAAAAAGGATTAACTCTCATATCCAACTGAGAACACAGATAATTCTCAGTAATTGGTAAAAAATGAAGATGAATGGGGCTGAGAGATAAGGAGCAATTAGCTCATCAGCAGTTACAGCTGTGCACTCAATCCGGAACCATCTCTTGAGCCTCGGCCCCTTTTAAAAAACCTAAGCAGAATAAGCATAGGACACCCCTCCCCAAAAAATTGCTGTACCTGCCCATCATTTCTCTAGTCTTCCATTTTATTTCCTTACTATACAAAGACACCTGTCATAGCATGCTATGTAAATTACTACCTCTCTCAGGACCTATGTCTAAAGCCAATCTTCTTTTTAAACTTTTTTTTTTTTATAACAGAAACCAAATGACTACTGTAGACACTCTTAAATTCCCTGTCAATCGTTTCATTATAGCAGCATCATCTGTTTGAAAATATAAGCAATTCCCTCATCTAATTATAGGAAGGATTTGAGGTTCATTAACATTGCCAAGGCAGAGGATCCAATGTGCAACTGCAGAGCTCTGCTTGGTGGCCTGTGTACTCAGTTTCCTTTTATTTGCTTTCTCAAGGTCTCCAAGACTTTTTCCTGAGATCATAAAATTAATTTTTCCTTCCAAATACACACGTGAGTTAGAAGAAAGGAAATGACTACAGCATAAACTATTCTACTTCTGCAGGAATGTTTTTGTGTGTGTGTGTGTGTGTGTGTGTGTGTGTTTTTAAATAAGAGGATGGTCAGCTGGGTAAGATAATTTTATCTCCTATCTGCCTGGCTTTTCTTTGCCTCCTTTTTGGTGGTGGTGGTGGTGTTGTTACTGCTGTTGATGGACAGAAATAAGGAGTAAAGAATATTAAGGAAGAACACAGCTGTTCATCCCAAACTCAAGTTTTTGCATTTGCTTTGAAATTCCCACATCCCTGTTAACGATTGCAACCTTGAGCGAATGAAAACAAATCGTACATCTCAGGCACGTGAGGAGTGTGGATTTGGTGGGTCATTGCATCAGCATACTCTTGCTTGTGTTCCACGGTGTTCAGAAAGAGACATTCTGAAGTCTTAAGATGACTTCACTTCCTTAAAGAAATAACAGCAGTTAGGGGTTTCTGACTATAGTTTAAACAATGAGATTTTCTTGGGACATCTGTTTTGAGATCACATTTTGAATAGATATGAACTCATTTCCTACTAAGCAAGCCATCTACTATTGTTGATAGCTGTTTACCAGTTCTATGAGTCAGATATTAGCTAGTGGCAAAGGTCCCTCTTAAATCCTCCGAGCATTCTTTAAACTGTGTACATAGTGTTTTCCTTAAATAAAATGTTAAGAGAAGGTAAAAATGCAGTCTTTTCCTGCCTCCTGGTAAATTATAGTGCACAAAGTCTTGCACTTGGGAATAATATTTAATGTATTTATCTTTGAAGAGTCATTTCCTTTGTTATCGTTAGTTAAGGGAATAAGATATTAGGTTTAGCAAGTATTTAAATAACACAGAAACTACCAAGATGCTCACTGTGTCAATATTTATATAGCATTTAAAAACTAGAAGTAAAAATAAGTTTCCTTTATTTAGATTAAATCGACTGTGATTAATTTAGTACCCTCAAAAATGTGCATGATGCCCCTCAAAAGAGATAAGCAGATAAAACACAGCTATAGATACTATGGGATTGACCTTGGGTTCACCGGTTTTAAATTCTGCCTTTCCAATATCCTAGTCCCAATTTCCAAGCAGCACTTTTTTAAGCTGGTTATGTAGATCAGTCCCTAAAGCAAAAAAATAGCAATTTATCTGGCCTGTATGTTGTGGATAGTGTTGCCACTAAAAAGAATCCAGGACATTTTTCCTTCTTATCTGCAATGTAGCTCATATCAGCCAACCTGTCACAAGATAGTACTTGATATAAACAAGAGATTGCAAAGACATCTCAGTAATCAATATCAGGATGGCTACAGTATGGAAACCCCAACCAGTGCATATCATTTGTCTCAGCATCTATTTCTATGGCCAAATGAAGCATTAATTCAAATCATAAATCTATGGTGATTTAAATCTGGGAATGAGCACCTGCCTGCTTTAATGATTTATTTTGTACATTTCAGTAAGCAGGAGATTTGTCCATATGAACTGACAGGTCACCTTCAGATGCCAGGAGCGGACTGTTTATCACCATGCAGACTAGCATCTCATCTTAGCAAGTAAATATTAAACTAAAAGAATCCAATTGATTGTGGATGAGGGAGAATGGAGACACGGCCATATATTTTACTCAGTGTGCTGATGCCTCACTCGGATCTATCCCGAAGTCCTCACTTCTTCCTAAAATGATCATTCTGGTGGAAAGATGTGAGCTCAAGGTTACCATGTAAAATTGGGATATAAAATAATAATTTGTCAGTGTCATCAACTGCTCTAAAGACCTTCTTTTTTTTTTCCTTTTTGGCTAATTTTGACAATTCATATTAAGAACGGGAAGGAGTCATGTGTAATGAAAAGATCCCTTCACCTCACTAAGCCAAATCAAACCAAACCAAACAAACACAAAATCTGTTTTCTGAGGCAATATGGATTTACTTACACCCGGGGTGGGGGTTTGGGGGTGGGAACTCAGGTAATGTTCTGACACAGGAGAACCTAAAATGTTCACCAGAACTTATGAGCTAGATGAGTACGAGAGAAAAACGAACCCTGAAGTGATCTCAAAAATGTCACTGTATTCAGGCAGGGCTGAGCAGCAAGGGATACATCATGTAAGTAGCACCCCTCCGAGGGGCTTCACGCCTTCAAAGAGACAATTGATAGATTCATGAGAGCGGTAAGGTTGTATTCTGAAATATAGGCCTTTGAAATTCTTGAGATTCCTCCTGGAATCCATATGCTTCTATACCACTTCCTGCCCTAGCTAGCTGATGCTCCTGGATCCTGTTTTGACTGCCTGCTTACGTAACCATTCCTCCCATACACTGGATGCTCCCTGAGTACTGGGACGGAATTATAATCATTTTGTGTTACTAGAATGAGCTAAAGTCAAATGCAAACAAAATCCAAAGGACACGAAAGCTCCCCCCTCAACTGACTGACAAGACTACAGCTTACCAAACACCTAACAGAGACAAAGGGAAACAGAGAAGGAAATAGTTCATGGTTGTAGAAAGAGGAAGAAGGTAATTCTCAGGAGGGCAAATTTGGAATAATAATAACAGCAAAAGCAGTACCAGTATGATAACCTTACTGGTGACCAAACAACGGGATAAGCAGACGTAATAAATAAACACTTGACTAACAGGATCTCCTTTAATTCTCGTGGTGTAGATATCATTATGCCCCAATATGCAATGTTAGGCTCAGAAAGTTTACATAACTTTCCAAAGTCCCAGAACAGGTAATTGCTGAACACGTCCCAAGAGGCAGGCACTGCTGTCAGAAACAGAGAAGACGGGGGGCCGTATAAAGCAACAGCCCACTTCAGCAACTACTTTGATCTATGCAAACTCAACTCAACACCCAGGAGTTCCCTGTACCTTCCTCACCCAACCCCTCCACCAAACCTTCTTTCGCTGATCTCTAGAAAAGGAGGGAGGGGGTGTGCTCTGGAAGGATAATAAATCATAAATTCTCAGACAACAGCAGCATGTGAGACTAGAATAAAAATGACAATGATAACATTTCTCCCCCCCAAATCAGCTACATATATCTAACAGAAATGATATACCTGCCTCAAGGACTAGCAATGACACCAATGTTAACACACTCTAAAAATATTAAGACTCTGTAGGAAAATTCAAATAAATTTCTGCTCCTGATTCAAATTGGTGTTGGACGGTGGGGGTCAAAACTAAAAAGCAACATGAAGAGCCAACTAAATACCTTGATGGAAGAAAAGTGATTTCCGCCAACTAGAACACGAAAGAAAAGTCAAATTGCTTCTTTAAGTCATTATGGTAGCCCATGTGCCAGAATCATTAAGTAAACCACAATTTGGTCAGTAGGCAAATGTTATTCCATAATAGCAAATATGAAATGTATGTCAATGCCTAATTATGAACCATGTTCTCCTTATCTTATGCCTATTGGATTTTCCAAAGTCAACTTCTATTCTGCTGCTCAGGAAATTCAAACAGAGATTATCATGTTTTAATATCTTTTGTTTTCAATGTTATTAAATTGCTTAATTTAAATATTCCCATTCCCAACACCAACTAGCAAGAACAGCCTGCAATAAACGCTTACTCTTCTAAAATTCTGAAAACAATCCAGATTGTTTTGCAATGGTAACTAAAATTTATAGTGGTCAATTACTTGTTTTTTAAAAGTGTCTAATTTTGTTCTACTTTACAGGCCAAAGAAGGAGGCTGCTTATTTTTTTTTTTAAATGTACTTAATAGTTCCAAAAAGAGAATTATAATTCATTCATTTTATTTCAAAACAGTTTTTATTTTTATTTATTTTTTTAAAGATTTTATTTATTTATTTGACAGACCGAGATCACAAGGAGGCAGAGAGGCAGGCGGAGAGAGGGGAAGGGAAGCAGGCCCCCTGCTGAGCAGAGAGCCCGATGCGGGGCTCGATCCCAGGACCCTGAGATCATGACCTGAGCCGAAGGCAGCGGCTTAACCCACTGAGCCATCCAGGCACCCCTCAAAACAGTTTTTAATTATCCAAAGTGTGAATTTATGTGTTTGAACCATGACCTTAACAGCCCGCAGCCCTCTATCCTCGCTCTAGGACCCGCACAAATGCAAGTGGTCATGTTGTTCTTCTTCCCTTCCCGCTGTAAGGCCATAGCTTTGGCTTTCTTCCACATCTTTTCATCCTTCTAAGAACTGCCACCTTCTCTATAATCTATTCTCAAATCAGCCCCATTATCACTGCCTCTTTTATATTTCCTTTGTGTAGTGCTATGGGGAAAGTTCTATTTTCCCCTTTTCTCCTTTAGAAGCTACCCTGTGGCATCACTGCAGCAGCAATGGTATTTTGCATATTGTGTATATATTTGACAATTACTTCCTATGCTAATATTAATAGCTAGCATATACTCCCATGGAACTGCTGTAAGAATGATTATTACTATAATCTGTAGTATTCCTTCATATACTCTTAACTCTCTGACATTGGACAGAAGGTAAAGAGCCACTGAGTATCCAAAGAAATAATCTATTAAAACACTGCATGGAGAAGAAAATTTAATCGAACTGCCAAGAATGACTGCGTCCTTCATGAACATATGTTGGATAGAGTATCTTATACATATCTTGTAATAGCCAAATTTCTCTTGCTAAATTATATTTTGAGCACGATTTCTAAATTTTAAAGAGAAACAATACAGGGCAGTGGCAGAATACATTTGATTTCACTGACACAGAGATGCAAAAGATATCATCAATAAAAATGTTAACTCACATGTGAAGTTGTATTTGAAAAATGAACTACCCAAGTGAGTTCTGCAAAGTGAAAGCTGTTGGTTTGGATTTAAACAATGACTATTCACTTTTCATCTCTTTCCCCAAACCTCAAGGAAAAAAAACAATCAAGAGAAATTGAACTTGTATATTTACAATGAGAGATGCTGATAATGGTCATATATATATATATATATATATATATATATATATATATATAATTAACTCTCAACATAATTCTCATTCTTGGCAACACATGAAAGACTTGAATTTATATGTCCTGATGCTGATGCAAACTTATTTGATAACAAATCTATCAGGAATTAAAAAGATAAAGTATGGGTTTGCCTGTAATTATGCTAGTCAATCTTTAAAACTTCTGATTATTGGGGCTCCTGGGTGGCTGTCAGTTAAATGTCAGACTCTTGATTTTGGCTCAGATCATGATCTCAGGGTCGTGAGATAGAGCCTTGCCTAGGGTTCCATACTGGGCGTGGAGCCTGCCTAAGATTTTTTTTTCTCCCGGGGCGCCTGCGTGGCTCAGTGGGTTAAAGCCTCTGCCTTTGGCTTGGGTCATGATCCCAGGGTTCGAGCCCTGCATCTGGCTCTCTGCTCAGCGGGGAGCCTGCTTCCTCCAATCTCTCTCTCTGCCTGCCTCTCTGCCTACGTGTGATCTCTGTCTGTCTAATAAATAAATAAAAATCTTAAAAAAAAAAAAGATTTGTTATCTCCCTCTGCCCTTCCCTACCACTCACACACGCTCTCTATAAAAGATGAAGAAAAAAGAACTACACTAAACTCAAATCAACTAAAATTCTGACTATTAGAACTTACTTGTATTACAAAAGATATTAACCAAATGCTGTTAGCAGACTTTGCCTACAGAAAGCTGACCCTGTGTTAAAAAATTATGTTGCTAATTATTTATTCAGAATGCCTGTTGTTAGAGGGGCAAATAGCACCTCCAAAATATCCACTATTTTCTAACCTAAAAAGACCAGCTTCTTGAATGGGCACTTGACGGTTCTGTTCCTGAAAAGGAAGTAATTTGGTACCTACAAGATCACAAAAGTTTCTGTGAACGTATAACTTACCGACACTCGAATTCATGTCCCCATTTTCGGAATCTGCTCCATGTTGGCTATTAGAGGCATGATAGTTGCTCATGGCTTCCAATTTGATTTTTTTCACCTTCATTGCCTCGGCGATGGCTGCATTGGTAGCAGCGGCAGCTGCTGCGGCTGCTGCTGTCAGACCTTAAAAGAATAAATTAAAAACAAGATAATTCAAATTCTGATCTTTCATGTACCAGCCCATGTACTTTATAGAGCACATATACAAACATATGAGAGTATCCTGACTCCTCTGGGCGCAACTCTGATAACCTGTGTTCATTCCCCACCAGCCCAAGAGAAAACACTGATAGGATGGGGAGAAGGCACTCTAAGCTCCCAAATTAAATATTCGCAGAAACATCATTCATAGGTAGAAGGATCGCAGTAGACATGCATCCAGAATTCTCTCTCAAACAGACCAGTTTGAATATGTTACTCCCTGTTTAAAATCCTCTGCAGCTGCCTAGAGAAAGCGGGGAGGAGAGGGATGCTTAGCTCAATTCACAAAAACCTTTCCCTAGGAAGTGGAAACCTACCTAATCACTCCATTTTCTTCATCCTCAGGCCACCCTCCAGCCACTTGCACATGCCACCAATAGACACACGTGCCCTGCCTCTGCGAGCTTGTGCCTTCACACGTGCCTTTCCCTTTGTCTGGAATAGCTTTGCCCCATGGCTCCCTTCCCTGACCTCCCGGCTGCCAGACTTCTGGCCCCAGAGCGAACACTTCAAACCACTGTGCCATGTTTGTCCAGAACAGTTCACCTTTGCTCGTCCAGAGAGTGGGACGTAGGAGTGGACGTGAGACTAGACACAGAATTTGAGGCCAGACTGTGGCCGAACAGAAAGCGAGGGCCATGCCTTATGGACAGGCCATAGATAGCCCACTGAGGTTCTGGAGAAGGGGATGGGTTTGTTTTTCTTAAAGCTGTAAACTTTTTTTTTTTTTTTAACCAGGTCAGTTCCTTTCATCCTGGCATCCCTCACCTGCAAAATGACAGACTTGGCAGCATCTGAATAATCTCCCCTAATTCTAAAACTTTTGCAGTCCAGGATATATAACCCTGCTCCCCATCCTCTTTTTTTTTTTTTTTTTTTTGCTATGGCTGTTTCAGAGTTTGTGACTACAGCGCTCAGCTCCGTTTGGATTTATCTGTGTGATTTATTTGCACTCCCAGCTGGTGGATTGGAGCCGGAACACCTCTCTCCTATTTTCCTCCCCACTAATCATCACTTCTAGTTACTACAGCAAATAAGTTACTGCCGCAGAAACTGTAAGAAAGTCTGTTGTTGTTGTTGTTTTCCTAGAAATCTCTATTTTTTTAGAGGTTAGAAGAGCTCACCTTCCTTCATATCAGACCAAAGAGGCCTTGACAACTTTCGCCCCAATGCAACAAGACCTTCAGAATAGATCTTTGAGTGAAAAACTGATAACTAGCTTCTAAAAAGGCACTGATGTAAACTCAAAGAATTCATCTGGGTCTAGCGTGTACATTTGTTGCCTTTTAAGTCCCAACTTGAACTGATTCTCTCATCTTCCTATGATTGAATTTACTCCCCAGTTACTCATTTCCTTCAAAGGTGTTTCAGAACATTCTCTTTCCTGTTAAAATTCTCCTCGTGTTTCCCAGCAGCTCTCTCTTCCTTGATTTTGCCTTGTCACAAATGTGACCATCTCACATGCCCCTTCCTGTCTTTGCCTGGTGTTGCTCCATCTCTAACTGATGACAGTTCCAGGTCTTTATCTTTTTTGCTTTTTGTTTTTAAGATTTTTTTTTAAATGTATTTATTTGACACAGAGAGAGATCACAAGTAGGCAGAGAGGCAAGCAGAGAGAAAGAGGAAGGGAAGAAAGCTCCCCACGGAGCAGGGAGCCCCATGAGGGGCTGATCCCAGAACTCTGGGATCATGACCTGAGTTGAAGGCAGAGGCTTTAACCCACTGAGCCACCCAGGTGCCCTTTTATCTTTGTTTTTATGCAGCAGGTAAATCTTGGTAACAGCATTCAAATAAGGAAGATAAAACTACAACTTGAGATATGATTGTTATTATTATTATACACATCTGAGTCAAATTCAGTAGCATGAACTATAACTATGCATGATGTAGCCACAATATGAGGATTAAATGAGATAGATCGCGTGAAGAAGGCCATATCATATTTTGATTTTGAGAGACAGAGAGAGCATGGATGGGGGGGCAGGGGAAGAGGAGAGAGAGACAGAATCTTAAACAGCAGCACGCTCAGCCGGGGCCTGATGTGGGGCTCGATCCCACAACCATGAGAGCATGACCTGAGCTGAAATCAAGAGTCAGATGCTCAACCGACTGAGCCACCCAAGTGCCCCCGGGCATAACATGTTGTTAAACAGTAGGCATGCCCTGCACTCTACTCCCTCAGAAAGTCCAGTCCTAGCTGTTTCCTGCCGGATATGATGGACTGGCCACGCCCCCCTCAGCTAGAAGAATCTTACTTCTCCTTAGCTGGTGACACTAACCCTTGACCTTTAAAAATATTTTTTTTACAATTTTATGTATCTGATCTTATTTATGGTACTATTCTATTTGTCCACTTGACTGTCTAACCCTGCAGTTTTACATTTCAAATACAAATTTCAAAAGATACACAGTGGTTTCCCGCCCCTTGTCCATGGGAGGTACGTTCCAAGAACCCCCTCAGTTGCTGAAACCACAGATGGTGCTGAATCTTCTATATACTGTGTTTTTTCTATACGTTCATACCTATGACAACGTTTAATTTACAAATTAGGAAGTAAGAGATTAACAGCAAAATAGGACAATTATAACAATAAACTGTAATAAAAGTTACATGAATGTGGTCTCTCTCTCCCCCTCAAAATATCTCATTGTACTGCACTCGCCCTTCTCGTGATGACGTGCGATGATAAGCTATCTGTGTGATGGAGTGGAGTGAGGGAATGACGCCGGCGCTGTGACACAGCGTTGGGCTACTAATGACCTTCTGATGATTTGTCGGAAGGAGGATCATCTGCTTCCAGACCGCAGTTAGCCAAACGGGGGGAAAGGAAACCACAGATAAGGGGGACGACTGGAAGCATGTGACCTATACATGCTATCACTGAACTACATAATACTTATAAGTATTGCATTTTTTAGTCTAGTTTAACGCAGTCAGGAAAAAAGCGATGACATTTTCAGCCGTTGCTGATTTTAGGCCCACTAACTCACCTGGCTTACAATTCTTAATTCTTTAATAGGTTTCAGATTCAAGCAATTTTCTCCATTTCCCCGGCTCCCTCTAGTGCCGCCGGCCACCCTTTCTTCCGGGGAGCCCTGTAATAATCTCTCAACAGCTGGCACTGTCCCCACTTCCAATCTCTTGGTCTTCGTACAGCAATCACCATAACCTTGTGGAAAGGAAAATCCAATCACGACATTCAATGCCTGCTCTTGGGAGCAAGCCAGTGTTTCACCTGGCTGTCAGGACCTGTCACGCTCGGTGACTTGCCTATCTGTGCAGCACATTCCGTCCCTCGGCTCCCACTTGCTCTCTGTGCTCCAGACACGTCGGCCTTCTCCCATTTCCTCTAGCGGACTCTACATTCCTTTCAAAACAGACGTAGGACATGGTCCCATTTCTACAAAAGTCTCCCATCCCTGCCCCAGACCAGTCACCTGTCCATTATCTGCGGCTCTAGGAGTAGCAGCCTCAGCCTCCCGACTCTTCAATCTACCTGGGAAACAATGATCACCATTTCAAGAATCAGCTCAAAACTCACTTCTTGTGAAGAACTGACCCTCCTTACTACTCCCTCAAGAGGAGAACCAGCCATCCTGTCGTTTGTGTTCTCAATCTGCTTCATGTGAGCTTGCCATCCTTTGTGCAACAGAATCACCCAAGGCGCTTTCAAGCCACTCAAATGGCTGAGCCCTAACATAGGACGTCCTGGCTGGGACTCCTGCATCTGTATATTTGGGGGGTGGATTTCACTGTTCCCCGAGTCATTTCAGTGTGCAATCTGAGAGGAGAAACTCAGTCCCTTGAACTCTTTAATGCTCTTTTGTGGGAAGAAGGATGGGAGGTGCCAACAGGTACGGCAGGTTTAAGGCTAGCTCCTCTAACTAGGTTCTAACTCCAAAAGCACAGAAACATGTCCCTAATATATGCATCCCAAACATCGACCACAATGCCTGCCACACATTGTCACTGAATGAAAAAACACTTCTGAAACTAGATTCCTTGGACAGCCACAAGAGAAACATGGTCACTGTTTTAACAATAGGTGTTATTAAAACATTTTGTTGATATTACAATCAATGTGAAAATACTAGGAGTAGCAAATTTCATGAATCTAATACAAAGCAGGACTCTCCCATGTTACCTCTGCCTAGGGCTGGAGAGGATCACCAAATAGCTCACCCACCCCACCCTCTGTGTTTACTGTACTTCCTGTTGGCCTTGCAATGGCCCTTTCAGATCTCTGATGTAATCGTCAAACCCCTCCGACTTGCTCTTAGAAAGAGGTCCCATTGTATATTTTGTTCCAAAATGAAGTTGTCTTTGAAAAAAAAACTATAATAAATTCCCAAAATAACTCTAGCTTTCAGTCTACATAGAGAATTCAAACTGTGAAAACATTTACATGTCTTCAAGGATTGTCTACTTGTGTAAATACTGGTAACCCACGACCTTTATCATGCACTGTTCCCTCTCTGCCTCACGTTTTTCTCAGAGCATTTGTTCCCTCTGACTCAGATTCACAGATTTTTGTCCTGTCCACCTTCAGTATCCCTCCCTTGAGTACATTATATTGCAAATTTAAAAGTGCTTTAACTCTTCCCAATCCAGACGAACCATTTTTATCTCAGAACTAGGTGATTCCGGGTTTCTCAAAGTGACAGTGAACATCAAGTCCAGCTGTCTCGTATGACAAAGTGAGAGGTGGTCTCCCCCAGACACACATTCGCAGACTATGTCTGGGACGGACTGAGGACTCTGTGTTTTCACCTTGCAACAAAACATGCGGATTCTGGTGTTCACTGCCCTTAGATTATTTGAGGGCTGTAATGGACACTAAAGTGTGTCCACATCTTACAATAAAAGTTTATTAACCAAGCAGATCATCACTGCCCTTGTTTTCAAAAGTGAGTATGCTTAAGAATCAACAAGGGAACTTGTTAAAATATTAAATCAGGTTCAACCAAGGAATCAGAGTTTGAGACAGACTGCTCTAGTGGGATGTAGACTTTGTAAAAATAAGTCTTCTTGTGCCTTGAGCCTACCAGAGCAGAAGCAAAAAGGCCAGCCAATGTAATGTAGCACTTTGTGCTACTGACGCAGCAATCCTGCATATTATTAGCTCCGGCAACCACTTACACATAGGAATCTGTTCGGTATGTACAGCAACTGTTACCGAAATAGCTTGAGTAATCACTCCTGATTCTTTAATTGTAAGTTTTTCACCAGATTTCCTTCTCTCACTGGGAGAAAAATTACAAATGTGTGTGTGTGTGTGTGTGTGTGTGTGTGATTATATACTGAAGGAACAAATAAATAATCTCCTATACTAAGAATGATTAACCCACCTATTTTACCTCACCAAACTTACTTTTTTACACTCTCAAAGAATATTTAAATATTTCATACATCAACAACAAAAACATGGACTAAACAAAGCTTAGTTAGATATAATTTCATTTTATTCTACAAGATCCTAAATCCAATGCAGTCAACAAGGGAGAAACGTACACTTAACACTCGTTTCACACTAATAAGATAATGGATTAAGAAATACTTTGTTGGGGTGCCCAGGTGGCTCAGTGGGTTAAAGCCTCTGCTTTCAGCTCAGGTCATGATCTCAGGGTCCTGGGATCGAGCCCCGCATCGGGCTCTCTGCTCAGAAGGGACCCTGCTTCCTCCTCTCTCTCTGCCTGCCTCTCTGCCTACTTGTGATCACTGTCTGCCAAATAAATAAATAAAATCTTTAAAAAAAAGAAATATTTTGTTTAAAAAGATACTTTCCTTCAGAGGAAAGATAATAAGTCAGAGTTTGTACACTCCGAGACCTCCAGTTAGCCTTCAGGAAAGGGATCGTACATCAAAATGAGAGTAAAGACCATAAACCTTATATCATGCAAAGATATTTTTTTTCTTTTCTATGAAATGTGGAGCTCTCCCTTTATAATATAAAAGTATAAAAACATAAAACATAAAAAACATAGAATTCTAAAAAATATAATCTACATCTATAAGCTCTACATTTATAATATAAAAGAATAAGCAGATGTTTACAAAGAATTTTAAAACACAGATTTTCATATTGTCCAAATTTTGACACAAACACACTGTTGTGGGCTTCATGCTGCTCCGCTCCTTCGGAGAAAATTCTGTATATTTTTAACTGCATATTATTAGTTTTCTTTATTCTCTTCTTGGCTTATAGATTTCTTTTACTTTCATTTTTTGATGCTCTACTCAAATATTTAAAATTCAACTTGAATAAGCGACTGTCATGGAAATTACTAGTCATCTAAACTCACTATCATATAGGAAGTAGACAGACACATGATGGTTAAAAAAATGGACTTCAAAAAGCTATACAAACTTTGGGCAACAGGCATCAGATATATATGGGATATTGCTCCAAGTTATATAATTCTTAAGGCTTCAACATTCTCATCTCTAAAACAGAGATATCAATTCTGACTTGATAGGGATGTTGTGGAGAATAAAAGCAAAATAATATATGCAAAAGCATGGGCACATTCTTAGCCCTCCACAAATGGTAGTAAATTTTATAAAGTAACCAGAATATCCATCCTGCCCTTATGTTTCTTTCCCTTGGTTCGGCTACTCACAAAACGATAACTATGGCAAAAGCTACCTAACAGTATAGAGTGAGAATTTAGCCATTGGACAAATGGAAATCTAAAATCCACGCTTCTGTCTAAACATTTTATTTAGTAGTCTACACTGATCTTATTTATCTTAAAGTTACTAAATCTCCACTCTGCGCTGTATTGATGCAAAGCCTTCACTCCAATTCAATATCCTAAAACCAATCCACGGGTTTATTTTGGGGAAGAGAAGCAGGCATTGTCACCACTTACAAGTCTTATTTTACTTTGCAAAGATAGCTTTTGAAAGCATAAGAAAAATGCTATCAACACAGCCTTTAAATCTTTCAAATGCTATATACAATCCTGATGACTCTTTCTAAAAAAGGGAAAAGTATCCCCATTCTATTTATTTCAAATAAGTTAGTCCCCCTTGTGATAAAGAGTAGATTACAACTATAGATTATAAATATCAATAAAAGAGACATATTGCTGTCAAATTCTTTCTCTGATCTGTTTGTTTTTGCTCATTAACTTGAAAGGTCCAATCTTTGATCTTTGGTTTCAAAGACATCAAGATGACTTCCAAATGTTTGATATGTTGTCTACTTTTACATCACATTCCATATAAAATGTATTTCCCAAAATGTAATGGTTAAATAAAATGAGTTATATGCAAAAAAGAGTAAGCCATCAAAGCTCCCATATGATAGACTTTTTTATTAGTTTATGTCACTTTTTATCCAAATTTAGAAGAAACCATTTTAAAGATGTAGTAGGTTATAGCCCATGGTAGTTATTATTAATATTCTGGGATTGATAAGTTATTTATGTCTGGCATTCTTCCTACTGATTATTCAGGGAGACAGGCGGCTTATAAATATCTCATCACTCCACCGTCACAGAAATTTCATCGACAGTGCTCATGCACAGCTATTAGCAATATGAATCTAACCATTACAAGAAGGAGGAAAATCGAACATGTGGCATTAATACGCAGTCCTGGTTCCTAACCATCTGATAGGCAGATGGTGTGAAGCGGATTCTCCAGCTGAAATGAAGGGGCACATCATTTAAAACCTTGTTTGCATTCTAACTGATATCAGTGCCATATTGATATACATGATACATCATGGCAGTATTTGAACAATCTAGTTTGTTTCAGTCATAAATGTTTACTGCCTTGTTTTTTTTTTTAATCTTATAAGCATGTTCAGAAGAGTGTATTTTTAATTTATGAAACCTATTGTTTACTTCTGTTGAACTAGAAGATTAGTGGAAAGCAGGAATATTAAATTACTTCAACCACAGCAATATAACCAAGACAGATGAATAAAGTAGGTTTCTATTTTCAATAAAGGATGTTAGTAAAGGAGTTTTAAAATTAGCACAGGCATTTTGTGCATTAAATGCATTTATTCATTTAAACCTTCTGGCTTTTTTTCCCCCCCAAGTGGCATACAGAGAAACTTAATGCTTTACATTGCCATTCATTTAAAACTCTCACTGTGTGCAATTAATCTTGTCCAACAATTCAATTCAGAAAGTAAAACATCAAAAAGCATAGTTCAATTCAACAGTCATTACTGTGAAGTAATCTTTCTGCTCCTGACAGTTCCTATAGACTCTTTGCAAAACTCTGTTGAAGGTGCATTGTAAGCTCCATATAAGTTTGAATTACAACTCAATTGAAATCACTCCAAGTCTTAGAAGAACTTTTGGCTCAACATAACAACTTGAAAATACCAGTACCTTTCCTGTTCCCTGTTTTCTTCCTATCCTTATTTAAATACCAGCTGTCTAAAAAACTGACACTAATTTTCAGTTATTTATTTTTTCAATACTTTCTAAATAAAGGAAGATTGTGATTGAAATATACCTGTCCTCACCCTTGAATGATTAAATAACAGAAATGATAAGCAACTAGAATAAGCAACTTAATTGTGAATCAGGGTAGACTGAAGATTTTGAATGTGAATTTGTCTCCTAATGTCCATTAGACTGACTTTTCTTGCCCTTTAAAACGCATTTATATTCTGCAGAGAAAAGGAAAATTGATCTTTGAGGCCATTAATGGAAACACTCCCTATACCAGTTTTCAGTTTTTCAATTGATTTAATTAGATTTTTAAAATGTTTGGATTAACAAAACCCCCCACTAATTTGGAGAAATATATGGAAAGAGTTTATTATAATGTTGATAATGCTAATCAATCAAATAGACATCAAATTTAGCCTTCTTATTCTGAAGAGCTTAAAATCACAGTCTCTCAGAGGAAAGAAAGTAACAGCAGTAGTGAAGTCGGTGGAGGGAACACCATGGGGGTGTCTTTTGGCCATGTGTTAAATCACTGACGAATTTCCATGGAAGTTTTTGAAACACTCAGCTTCTGACAACTAACTCACAGAATCAGGCTGGAACACAATTAATTACAATTTTTAAATTACTATGGTTTAAAATAAGAAAAGAGGTAATTTATGAAAAGCTGAAGTTGGCACAAAAAGGTCTTGAATATATAACTCTCACTTTTACTCCATCTGTTAACATTACCGCCTTGAGAAAAATAGTTAACAGCCACTTGGGGTCTAGACTTCTAAAGCATGGAGATGAGAAAACTATCTAATGCGACCCTTTTATTTTACTGATGATGAAACTTAGGGGCAGTGAGGTTAATCATTTCTATAAAGTCACACCATTAAATAATGATAGAGTAATCCCAATTCCCTTAACTCCCAGTTCAGCATTGACCACACTGACTCTGTCAATAAATGTAAAAAGAAAAGTACAGAATACAGTAAACTACAGAATCATTGAAAGAAAATGAATCTCCTTTGCTCAAGCAGCTTATAGATTGTATAGGGAGGCAAGGTTATAGACACTCCAGTGATGTCACAAGTATCAGCTGACTTCACTGAGAAAGCTCACCTAAATGTTCATCTGTAATTCATAGAATTTGGAACATATCTGCCACTGAAACACTGGTCTTTCAACTTCAATTGTGCCTGCAACTTTTAACCTGGACTAGGGGTAAAATACAGTATTTATATTAGCTTGAGTCTTATATTTTCACTACGGCACAACAAAAAAAGAGAAGAACAAATCATTATTTTCCCCCTGTATCTTGAATATGGAACAAATTCTAGAAAGAAACAAATTGAAATAAGTAAACTTTGACTCTAATTCTCTTTAAAGCACCCTTGTTATTATTCACTATTATTCCATCTCCAATACACTGATCATTAGATGTCCTCACGTTTGTCTAAGGCCCAAATATTTTTACTACTCACATGACTCATCGCCCTCAATTACTCAGTGCAATGACTCCAGGCAGGTGCCTCGTACTAGCCTGAGAATAACTGACAGTGTGTGACATTATGAAAGGATTTTTTTAAAGAAGCTACTTGTCAATATATTGGTGACAGTATAATAAGTGAAAAGAAGAAATGGTGCCATAAATTTAATTTCCTGCAAAGGAGTCACCCCATTGGCATTTTAACTTACGAATAATCTCCCCAAATGTTCACCTACGTTTCTCAACACCTAAATCCTCTCCTAAATCTTTTGATACTTCAATAAGCCTCTCGCTTTTTTCCTTTTTCTAGAATTCAGATAGCATGTGGTTGTTGGAGAGAAGGAGAGAGGAAATAAGAAAAAAGTGTCACAGAGGTGGCCATTTTTAACATGAAGTCTGACGTTGCGGGGGTAGAAGTAACTGGAAAAGGTGTGGCCACATCCTTTTCCTGATATAGGAGTGCACGTTTTTTTCAAGGAAAAGGCACAAGGAAGAAATGTAATTATATAAAACACACACACTTTATGAACAGTGTTCAAGGTCTGTGTTGGGAACAATAGACAGCCATGATCACTGAAAAACAACAGGAACAGGGGGACTAATTGAGACAATATATTCCTCACCCCTCTGTCATTAGTTTCTAACATTTCTATCAACATCTCATTTAATCTCCACAAGCAGCCGAAAAGGTAGATATTTTCCTCATTTGGTTATAAGGAAAATGTGAACGATGACAGGCCAATTGTAGTACTTGGAAAAAAGAGGGTTTTGGTTGAAGTTTTTGAGTTGGATTATAGAAAAAGAATAATCCTAATTAATTTAGAAGTGTACATAATACAGCCATGCGATTGGGAAAATGCATAAGAAATACAGGTTAGGGGCACCTGCGTGGCTCAGTGAGTTAAGCCTCTGCCTTCGGCTCAGGTCATGATCTTAGGTTCCTCGGATCCAGCCCCACATTGGGCTCTCGAGCAGAGAGCCTCTTTCCCCCCGCTCTGTCTTCTGCTCTGTCTACTTGCTATGTCTCTCTCTCTGTCAAATAAATACATAAAATCTATAAAAAAAAAAAAAAAAAAGAAAGAAAGAAAGAAAGAAATGCAGGTTATAGTTCATAGTCTCTAGTGGTTAGTGGTTGTCCTCTCTGGACAGTGGCATATTGAACAGATGCAGCCCTATCCTTGGCACACCTTTGTAATCAGAGTCAAGTTACTTATTTTTTATTTTTAGTATAGCAGAAAAATTAGTTGTCTGATTTTGAAGCAACCTTGTACTTTATCACTCAAGAAATAAATGCTATCTATGTTTAAAACCATTCTCCTTTTGAGGTTTCATTAGTATAGTCAACCCAGCTCACCTAGGAATGGAGCAGGTGGATGTCAAGGAACAGCTACCCATGGTTATTATTACGCACTTCTGCTTTCCTGCTGTGAAAAATCATTATTACAGAAAGAACCATTTAATTCCTAACACGGCAAGGAATGTGAGTCTTTTGTGTATTCCAATAGAACCTTTCACTTTATTTCAAAACAATAGTAAAAATCTTAGCAAATCTTCAATTTTCCTTATATTCCTTTATTTTAAGAGCAAAGTCTGCAGTTAGACTGATCCAGTGGCTTCTCTTGACCTAATTTATGTTGTACCATGAGATTCTATTAAAAGAAACTAAATCACTGCAGTAGATTTATTCACCTTAAATAATTTAAGCTAATTGAAAAAGAACCAAACTAAAACTAAAACACTTCTCTCAAGCATTCAACTCCTGCATGTCAATTAGTAATTTAAACAACCAGCTAATCACAACAGCTTTATGAGAAACACGGACCTGTGCTATGTACACATTTCCCTACCTTCACTGAGCTGAAGACAGAAACAAACACCAATTCTGAGTCTGAAAGTATGTGTTTCTATTCTGTAGTAATTAGGCAAGTCCAGTGAAATATTTTCACAGATGGAACTAAGATTTTTCTCAGTTTTCCCAAACAATTTTGAGAAGAACACAAAGACAAATGAGAGAAATACCTGGAAAAGCATATCCAATCACTCTTTTGACAATGAGTTACGGTGTTCCAAATTTATAACCGGACTTGAGCGGAACAAAATTAAAAACATTGTTATTCACAAAAGTTACCACATCATAATAACCAGGAACCGGATTCCTACTGGGTTAATTTCAAAATTAAGAACCTGGCCTAATATCATTATTATTATGATTTATTAATGTCATATTGCTTCTTGTTGTTCAAAGTTGCTAAATATCATTTTGATTTAAGCTATGTTAACAGTGGCCCATAATGTTTCCATGACTTACAATATTCTGATTGTCCTGTCATCCATCATTGTAGAACTCCATTTGTAAAATCAATGGTCATTTTTCTCACGTAATTATTTAATTTTATAATTCAATCTCCCTAATACCTGGAATGTGTGGCATTGTCACTCATATGACAGTCCTACAAAGAGTTACAAAGCTTTCTGCAGCATTTTTACCATACATCTTTCTTAAGAGAATTAGAAAATTCAAACATAACTTTGTCTTGGAAGTAAAGCTTTTTGAAATATGGCTAAAGTGCACACTGCATAAAGACAACACACTTAAGCAGACTTTTCCCCCTTTAAACAGCATTCAAATTTTCAAAAGCAATAGATTCTCAGTCCACGCGGAGTCTATTGCATTATTCATTTCATGTGCAACCTCATGCTGGACCATAAATTGTTACTTTATCTAATCAAAGGAGACTTAACTCTACAGAAGGTCAAAGGTTTAATTTTGTGAAGTATTATCTTACGCTATGAGTTTAACCGAAAAATAGAAGAAGAAAAACAGCCAAGAAACTGGTAATAAATGAACCTTTATTGCCTGAGGCATTGGCCTAGTTAATAAACTTTCATTGAAGGTTTCTTTCAACTGTTACGGACAATGAGAGGAAAAAAATCTTAAATTACAGCCATGTGTGACTTTTAAAGCAGTCATTCTTTTTTATCTCAACCTCCCTAGCTCAGGGAAAAAAAAAAAAAAAGACAAAGAGAGATTGTCTTCGATCTTTTAACCAAAAATGTATGTTTCTAAACAGATGAAAAAGTGCAGATAAACTTTTCTAAAAGCAGAGGTCAGCTTTGAACAATATGAAAAAAATGCATTCTTTAGGTGTTGAATCTTAGAGAATAATCTCTCCAGCTAAATGTAAAACTACAAAAGGGAGGAAGACATGTTGTAATTCTCCACAAATCTAACTCTTAAATTAGTCTCTCATTTAACAAAACATGATGCCTTATAATCTCCCTATTACCACACTAAGTCCATTGTTGTTTTAATATCCATTAAATGCGTTGTAAATAAGTGCATTATTTATGTACTATTTGATCCATTTTAGAAAAAAAAAAAAACTCTTATTTTCAAAAACAAAGACTAGTAGCAAAATAATCCCTTTTATTCTCATGCAATTAAAATCTTTAGGAGAAACTAGTCTTTTTAGCTGATACTCATAACCAAAAACTGCCTGTGGGTCGTACCTTCCCTCCCATTATTTTCCAGTAAAGAAAATAAACTGAGTTGTTCTAAACTAATATATATATATATATATATATATATATATTTTTTTTTAGGAGATACTGTGAGTGCAAAAGTTACCGTGGCCTCAATTCTGATATCTTTATCTCCATACCACAGCATAAATAAGGTAGATCCTTGTCCCAGCAGAGTTCACTTAAGCTGTGAGAAAAGAAAGAAGCCATGTTGTGCATCTTCCTTTAATATTCTCAAACAGAAAAGGAAAGTGGGCTCATTCTGTGCTCCTAACTGGACACCCCCTGCCACATTCCGCCCAACAAATCACAATGCTCTCAGCAGGGCACCGAACCCTCTTCCCACCTGGCAACATTTGGACAGAAGTGGGCTCTACTTCGTTCCAGAGACATGTGCTCGGGATGCTATCTTGGCCACCTTTGAATCTGAACACGATAGCTGCTTACACCAGCAGCACCAGGTGAAAGCAAGACCAGGCTCCCTACTAAGAAATACACTCTTCACAGCTGGGAAGCAATGAGTTCTCCTGGGGTCAAGGATGAAGCACGTTTATTAGTAGTAGCTCCTTTTCTTTTCTATATTTGCCAACAGTAGTGAGAGACTTAGGAGAAAGTGAAAAATACAGAGATTAGAGACAATTTAATGGGAATTCTGAGCAAGGGGGGAAAAAGTCAAGTTCTACACATTGAATATTGAGAATGAATACACAAATCGTTGTCAAAAGTGCAATTGATAATCATGATTTTTTTCCCCCACTTTATTTTCAACCTGATTTACATACATGCGTACCACTGGGGAGCGGAGGAATGAAAAGCAGAGGAAAAATGAAGAAATACCAACTACTTTCTAGAAAAGAAACACGATATTTGAATGTGTATGGTGAAAGGCTAATTATATACAACTGTGGATAAATGATTTCAAATTAGCAAGGGTGGTAATGCTTTATAATTTCAGGGTTTTTTTGTTTATGCTTTGTGAGAAAAGCTGAGGTACATTTAGCAAGAAACCCAAATGGCCGAGAAGCATGGAGGAGTAAGAAAAACAGGTATCTCGAATCTGATTCTTTATTCCATTAATCAAAGTTTTACGGGCTTAGAAAAGTTCTACTACAGTACACAGAGAGGAGGATAAGAAAAAAGAAAGATCAAGGGAATTCAAAGGATTTATTAAAAGTGCAGACGGTAACTCTGACTAGTGTTTTAGCTAGATAGACACAATTAATTAATTGTAACATTGTGAAACTCTAAAATGCTGAAAGAACGTGCTCCTGCCTGCAATGTAGTAATGTAGCAAAATACTTATAATCTTTCAACCACCAGGAGCTTTTGTTGGTTTTTTAACCTAATCCACAGCTTGACATAGATCCTAGGGTAATGGAACACAGTTCTTTGATTGAAATAATATCTAAACATTGCTGCGCTAGCCCGGTGGCCTAATAGAAGTCTCTCTCTCTGGAACTCGAGAAATTCAAGGCTGGAAACAAACTCCCACATTGAGCTCTGGCTTGTAAGTCCTTCAAAAAAAGCCTTTGAGACAGGAGTGTGCCCTTTCCAGTTTGACAGGACCAAAAACGGGTATAAAACTTCCACAATCGCTTTTCTTTCAAACAGTGAGACAGTCAAAGCAAATCATTTTCTTCAGCCATGAGAAACTTCCTAGTAAGACAACAGTATGGTGTTGATAATCACAGAGAGTCTCAGACATGTCACAAAATAGCTAAGAATTTCAGAAGGGATTCACTCCCCCAGCCTTCTCCATTTTGGTGTGAAAATCTACAAGAATATCTACAAGTTTTCCAGTCATTGTTACCAAGAAAGTTGATCCATATATTTTTGTCAATTTTAGTCATGAGGAAAATTTCAGTGTTTAAAAACACTGAAGATATATAAAAAGAATTTATATATATTATATTGGGGCGCCTGGGTGGCTCAGGGGGTTAAGCCTCTGCCTTCAGCTCAGGTCATGGTCTCAGGGTCCTGGGATTGAGCCCTGCATCAGCCTCTCTGCTCAGCAGGGAGCCTGCTTCCCCCTCTCTCTCTGCCTGCCTCTCTGCCTGCTTGTGATCTCTGTCTGTCAAATAAATAAATAAATAAAAATCTTAAAAAAAAAAAAAAAGAATTGATATATACTATATTTAGTGGGAAAAAGATCCTTTATATTATTTTGCTTTATTTAATTTATCTCAATTTGCCATAATCATAAGAATGTCACACATGGACATTTTACTGAGAGCAGAAGAATTTCTGGGTCTGTATGTGCAGCAATAAATAGACTTTGATTATACAAACGCTTGAAAGACAATTGCAATAAAATCTCCATTGCATTGTGTATTCTCACCAGTTTCAAAAAAGCAAAGAAAATACACTATGAGGATTTACCCATCTACAGCCATCTTGTAGAAATTGCTTAGCAAAATCAGATGACTAGAAAACAGTAAATGCAAGGGTAGCATTAAATATACCTGAGGCTTCAGCTGAATTATGATTTTATGTTTGGATGCCGTGCTTATAATATTAAGTAATGAAAATGATTTTTTTTTTACTTAGTGTCTGTCATCTGACACTATCAAGTCACTTTATAAACATGTTAATAAAAATGATACTTAGATGACAACTGAAATAGTCTGCACACTGTCACAAATGTGAAATCTTGACATATTTTATCATTACATAGTAAAACATGAGCTGTGAAGCTGGGTGGTAAGTAGAGACCGCGTAAGAAAAATCCTCAAGTTAAATAATAAGTATATAATCTTAAAAATATAGTAGTCTTCCTAAAAAGAATTCCAGGAGCACAACTACAGTTGGTGAAATCGGTAGGTCAACAACATGTAGGACCCAAATTCCTTCCATATTTCCTTTTTGCTATCCTCGATACACTGGGAAACACCTCCATGTGAGCAAGGTGGCTACAACAACTCTAGGAACCCAAAGAAAAAAGGGAAGAACTATTTATTACATATATTTCTTTTGAGCCCCTGAAGAAATTTTTCACAGGAGATGTCCTCATAAGCCATAAATTGCATCACCTGACCATGCCTGAGCACAAAGAGAATGAGCTCACCATGGCTCACATCTGGAATGCAACATGGGCCGGGTTCCTCTTAAAGTACATGGTGGGAGGAAAAAAAATGTGGAATTCTTCCATAAATTAGTGTTTTGTTATAAAGGAAAGAAGTGATAATGGTTATTGGCTAGCAACTAACAAAGACTGTAATGAAAGCTTACAGGAGAATATTAAAGAAAATAGCTAACAGTCTCAAATAGAAGCCCAATCACATTGCTATTCTAAATCTTCCATCATTTAAAAATCTTTCCCATGCTTGCTCAAAAGTTAAGCACCTAGATGCAGAGGATAATATCACTGTTTTTCTCGAGGTACTTTTTACTTCTCATAATGAAGGCCTTGTAAAAAAAAAAAAAAAAGGTTCCATAAAATTATAATAGTGACCTTGATTTTTATATTTACAGCTATCAGGAACAGAAACATGAAATAGCACTCAATTGCTCTGAGTTTCCTTTTCCACCTCTAGCTGGAGATATCTACAGAATAAATAATAAGATGGCACACCTATGGAATATGGAATAAGATGGTGTCCTTCATCCAACTGCCGGACAATAAAATGTATACAAGACAAATGTTATGGAATGTGACACCAAGGAAATGGTCACTTTTGAGCTGTATCAAACATTTAAACATTACCTGTGACAGTGAGCTGGCTAAAACTGGTGGTGATGTTATTCAATGCTTTGATAGAGTACTAGAAATATTTGCCTCATGTTCTACCTTCTTAAGGATGTGAATCAATATAGGAAAACTTGAAATAGCAACTACAGAGCTCAAGGGAGAGGAGAGAGAGAGAGAGAGAACTGAGGGAAGAGAGAGGCAACCTTGGCTTTAAGAAAAACACGTGTTCATTGCCATGCCAGTGCTGTTTGTTCTCTTCTTCTGTCTATAGTACCATTGACAGTAAAACAGAAATATTTCTGTTATTTTTAATAAAATTTTAAAATGGAGAGCAATAGCAGAAATATGATGGAGGACAAAGGATCTTTGCAGCCCAAGATCTGCAATTAGGTAAGATGGTCTCTGTTTGCAAGATCTAATTTCTGTGAGCTTTCTTGTCCCCAAATATAATAAAGAGAATCTCATTGCTCGTGTCTCACAAATTGCTGAGAACATTATATGGCATAGGATGTGTGAGAAATATATATGTATGTTCCATAATGACAGTTTCCTTCCTTCCTTTGTTTTGCTATCATTCCATTGTAATGGGGTTTTCCTTGTCTTTCTTTTTTTTATTTTTTTCTTTCTTTCTTTTTTTTTTTTTTTTGTTTTTTGGGTTTTTTGTTTTGTTTTGTTTTGTTTTTAAGTAATATCCCCACTACCTAAAGAGCTGCCACTTGTTCAGAATGAAGGGCAGAGCCAGGGCCATGACATCACTCCCATAAATTTTTTCCTTCAACTGTATTTCCCAGGATCAATAATGAAACTTGATAGAAAAATATATTCCTCCTAAAGAATGTTGTTTCATAAATACTTTGCATGGATGAACTCTAGATCAAATTTGAAGATTTTACAGAATTGAAATCCACAACTTATTGACCTTGGACATTTCACCTAACCACCCTGGAAGTGGGACTGATACAAGTACCTGCACATTAGGGTGATTATGAAAATCAAATGAGGGACTGTGCATAACAAGCCACAACTGTGCATAGCGCTAAATAAGCACCCCATATATGTAGACTATCATTATTGTCCTTTGACATAGAGGCACTAATATTCATGATTTGGTATCATACAGAAAATAACTTTAAGATGATGGAAATGGAATTTTAATTCAAATTCCAATCAAAAGGATCACCCATTTTTCAAATAACACACAAAAGGATTCAAATTGTCATTATACATCCATCTTGACTCCAGAGATATTTAATTATAGAAAAATATGATAAAATCACATCAATAAAGAGACCCAGTAGCATGGACATAAGTAACACTGCCTACCAAAAATCCAAAGTTATGATATTAAAGGTTTTTTAAATGTATTTATTTATTTGAAAGAGAGAGAGAGAGAGCACATGAGGGAGAGGAAAAGAGAGAGAGAATCTGAAGCAGACTCTGCAAAGTGCAGAGCCCAACATGGGGCTAGAACCCAAACTGTGAGATTATGACCAGAGCTGAAACCAAGAGGCAGACAGTCAGCTGGCTGAGCTACCCAGACACCCCCAAAAGTTACAATTTTAAATAGATAGTCATGAAATTATCATAGTAAGATATAAGAGTTGGAGGTGTCTTGGAAATCGTCTTCTCTAACCCAGACTCACATTGTGAGGAGAGGTCAGACCCAAGCTAGGATCTCTCTGTCTCCACTGATAGGCTTTATAAAAAGCTACCCTACCACACAGACACAGGTTGTTTACCCATATTTTTGACTCTTTAAATATGTTCATTCTTTTTTGATACTTACTCTTTATTCACATGGAAATATCCATGAATAGTGGAGGATAAATGAAAGAAGATCCATTATTCCATGAGAAAACCAAATCGATGCATACCAACTTCACATCAGGAATGTTACATCTACCACTGCATTGGTTCCACTGCCAATGGCTAGTTTTGTCACACAAGAAAGTTCTAATTATCAAGTATTATTGTATTATAGCAACAGTTCACTCCAGGGGTCTCTATTATCTAAAAGAAGCGTATCATGTAATTTGTTTCCTATTTCCTTATGTTATTTGCTCTCAGGATCAAGCTTCAATCGCACATATCCATAGATATCATTTACTGAATAGAAGTTAAAATATTTAATTTTTAACTTTTAAGTGCAATTTAAATTAGATAATACATTTATTCCTCTAATAGATAATACAATATTTGAATTTTCAGAGCACATGGTAAATCAGTCTAATTTACACATACTTATAAAGAAGGAATACCCCTACCTTTATCTCTGAGTGATAATGGGAGACCTAATCAAGTTTTAAAACAGGAAAGCAGAGTCTTGTATAATCTTAAGAGACTCTAAACTCTGTCTTACTGAATTCTAATTATTATCAAGGCATTCTGATTAAAGTTGACAACATATGATCTTTCAAGACATTTATTTACATCACAAACTAAAATCGACAGTGCATCTTCATCACAATAAATTTGTAAGAATTATTTGGTGTTGATAATTCTTATGATAAATTACTTTAATTCAATTTTTAAGACCCACTTGTAAAATACATACAAACAAAACTAGCTGTGATGTTCACTTCCAAAAGTAATTCACTACAAATGAGGTAAATTCACTGGCAATTACTTAAGTATCTCACTACTTTCCATTGCTGCTAAAAACCTGCAAGGTCATTTGAACAGACTGTTATATAATCTGTATAATATTTTTTCCTGGAAGCAAAATACAGTTTTGGTAATCAATGTAATACAAAATATATAATTTCAGTAGGAAAAGAAAAATTATAAAGAAAACATAGGCAATTCAAACAAATATTTCTTGATTTCAATAAAGGACACAGGTCTTTTGAAAGTCTGTGAGTAGGCTATGACTGGAAGTTTTTAGTTAAATTTCAATCTTCACAGATATTTGTCTCAAATCAGAATTTATTAAGTATGTCTATGTTCCAGGGACTAAAAAGATTTAAAAAAAAAAAAAAAAGATGGGTACAGCTAGCCCTTGTCCTTCAAACTATAAATTCAGTGACAGTAGAGTAGAAATTATGTCTGGCTTGTTCATGGATACATCGTCAGCTATGAAAACAGTGATCAACATGAAGGAGATGTATTTAATTTATATTGAAGAAAACTTATTAAGAAAGAAACTAAGGAAATGAAGATCAGAAAGAAAAGAGAGAAGGAAGAAAAGAGGAAGAGATGGGGAGAAGGAAGAAAAAGAAGGAGAGAGGGAAGAACAAGCTTACCATTTAGCTGGGGAGACAGACACATATACAATCATCTATAACACAAGAGAGAATGTGTGAGTTGTATTAGAAGTACACAGTGCTGTTATTATATCTCAGATCACAAAGATTAATTGGGGGAGGGGATCCAGGAAAGCTTCAGGTAGGTGGTAGCATTTGAGATGATGCTTGAAATACAGGTAGTGATTTGGCTGATAGAACTGAGGACAAAGAATATATCAAGGGAGAAAGAAAAAAAAAGAATAAAAAAACAAATAGTGAGCAACAGGACAAAACATATTGGATTTATTTTATTTTTTTTTAAGATTTTATTTATTTATTTGACAGAGAGATCACAAGTAGGCAGAGAGTCAGGCAGAGAGAGAGAGAGAGAAGCAGGCTCCCTGCTGAGCAAAGAGCCCCACATGGGGCTTGATCCCAGAACACTGAGATCATGACCCGAGCCGAAGGCAGCGGCTTAATCCACTGAGCCACCCAGGTGCCCCAACACATTGGACTTGTATGGATGATATAATGTTTGTAGGGTAAGAAACATTGGATGGGGAGACAACTAGGACATAGACCTGAAAAGGAATATTGGTGCTACTTTATAAATGTGCTTAAATATCGTTGTAGTAGAGTTTCATGCTCTGGGAAACTGATGTTATTCAAGGAGGGAAGTATCTTGGTTAGAAGAGTGTTGACCCATAATCCCCCAGACACCAGGCTTTCCTCCTAATCTGTGTGGACCTCATCAGAGCATTTTATGTTGCTATGTCTATATCCTTTACTCACAGCCCTACCAATTATACATGTACTTACATGACTTTATTGTTTGTTACAGTTACATCCCCCAATTGCTAATACAGTTCTTGGCACCATTAAATTGCCACTTGCACAGAAGAAACAATGTGGTGGACCTCAGTTGAGATCCTGGATATGTAACTTATTCAGGAAGACTTCACTCCTCTGAGCTTCAGTTCCACCATAGGACATAATAATAACTTTTTTTTTTTTTTTTAGTGGTACTGAATATAATTTATTCTGGGAGACAGGATGATGTGTACCCCTACCTGCTAACAAAATATCCTGAATCCTGGAACACAAAAATATGTTATCTCATATGGCAGATGGAATTTTGTAGAGATGTGATTAAGAATCCTGAGATGGGAAATTTGTCCTCGGTTACTCCAGTAGGTCCAAGATAACAAAAATTCTTAGAAGAGGGAGGCAAGAGGATCAAAGTCGGCAAAAGGACGTATGATAATGGAAGCAGAGGTGGGAGTGGTATGCTTGGATGATGAAGGAAGGGGCCAACAATCCAAGAAACATAGGTGGTCTCTTAGACACTGGAAAAGACAAGAACATCAATTCTCCCCTTACCCTCCAGAAAGAACATAGCCCTACCAATACCTTGATTTTAGTTGGATTCATTTCAGACTTCTGACCTTTAGAATGTAAGATAGTAAATTTGTGTTGTCTTAGGCCACAGAATGTGTGGTGATTTGTTACAGCAGCAATAGGAACCTTATACATACACATATCTGGCACAGAGTAGGTATTCCCAAATAACAGATTTTCTTATTGGATCAATATATATTTCCTATGTACGCTGATTTTTTTGCATCTTCAGGATAAAGTGAGAGTAAATTGAGGGATAGGGAAGCCACCGTAATAGGGACACACTGTACTGGTCCAAACACAAGGTAGAGAGCCAGAGCTAGGGAGGAAAAGAGGAGAGGAATGTAAAGGAGGAATAAGTGTCAGACTATTTCAGAAAGAATGTCTGATCTATAAGTAGACCACAGCTATGAAAAACAACTTAGGAATGATCATTACTGCCCAGATTGGAAGAGCACACAATAAACTAACTCCAATATTAGAAATAGCAACAACAGGGGAAAAGGCAAGTCTGGGAGCTCACATTATAAGCATGCTGCATTTGAGGTGAGGAGCAAATGCTTAAGAGTAGACTTCAGCAACACATGTTTTCAGGAATTGCTGAGGGTCAATAAGTTCTCAAAGGGAATAAAATGAGAGGCCACTGCAAACATCTCTAAAATCTCCTGGGCCTACCCCCCTTTGTAAGGGGTAGGTGGAGACGAGGGAATGAAAGGTAGCATCAGAGGCAGCTTTAAAGAGAACAGTGCCTTAAGAGAGATGGCACAAAAGCTGGGCTGGGAGGGTTGAGGAACAAATGGGGAAGGGAGGCAGCAGATGCGCATTCTTCTTTCAAGAAGCTTGATGAAGAGAACTGGACAGCTTCCCCGAGGTATACATTTCCTTAGGGAGTGAAGGTTTGAGTGTATTGGTGGGAAGAGGGAAGAAGTTAACTGTGAAGGGAGACTGAAGAAGCGAAAAGGAGAGGGGAGAGTTACTGAAGGGAGAGAAGGTGTGAGAAGTACTGGGGAAGGAGTCAGCTTCTGTGACAGGAAAGGCGTTCCTTGTGAGGATACTGCGTGGTTATGGCTCTTGGCGTTATTTGGAATCATGGATATTTTTATTTTATTTTAATTAATTTCCTTTTTTCAGAGAGAGAGTGAGTACATGCAAGGGGGGAGGAGCACAGAGAGAGGAGAGAGAATCTGAAACAAGTTCCACGCACAGCTCGGAGCCTGCCATGGGGCTCTATCTTACCCCCCTGAGACCATGACCCAAGCCGAAATCCAGTCAGAAGTTCAAAGGACTGGGCCACTCGGGTGCCCTGAAATTAATGATATTTAAACAAGTGTGTAAATTAGACTAATATGATTCCATTTCTTTGATGCAAAGCAGCAATAAAAATATAAATTGCATTTAAAAATGCAAATGAGGGGGTGCCTGCATGGCTTAGTCGGTTAAGTGTTGACTGTTCATTTGGGCTCCAGTCATGATCGCAGCGTCGTGAGATCAAGCCCTGGAGATCTGCACGGGGCATGGGGCAGCTTAAGATTCTCCTTGCCCACACATTCTCCTTCTCTCTCTCTCTCAAACAAACAAACAAACAAAAATGCAAATGAAAACCTGGAAACTTATATAATGATGTGGGTTGTTTTTTTTTTTTTTTTTGGTTTGAGATATCTTTGCATCCTATGATTTGGAATATATGATAAAATATTTGAAATATAATTTTAGAGTTATGAAAGCTGTGTTTTTATTAATGCCTTACACATGCACAGATATCACGTGTTCACAAAGGTTGTATCTCTAATAAATATTCATAATGTAGACACCTGGTCTTAGTCAATATTTTATTACTAGCTCTTAGCACTATCTCTGGTATATACTAGACTTTCAGTAAATGAATGGACCCTGAGTGACTCTATCCCCGAAGTTCTGAGAAATTACTTAACTAGCATTTGTCATGCTACATTGTATTGGAATTTATGTTTCATATGATAACAGGCACCTAACAAATACACGATTTTAAGAATTATATGTGATATCATTGATGGGACTTTAGAACCAGAAGGCATCAGGCCTCACAAATGGAAAAGTAAGGTTATTATGTCTTTATCTAGATGGTCAGCAGAGCTGAATGCTAGTACAAATTTCAACTCTTTGTCACCACTCTGATAAATAGTTGCTCTCTTTCTCTTTGAAGACTATTTTCTAGAACACAAAATCAAGCCACTCTATACCTCTGCTTTAACATTTTGACACTGCCCATTGCCTATAACACAGATCCAAATACCTTATTCACAGCAATGTTAATGCTTTCATAATCTATCCTTCATCTACTTTTCTAGATACCTCACTACTGGTCACTACTCTGACCTCACTTTATATTCTATGGAAAGCCACAAAAAACTACCCTTCATTTTTTAGTATCTGATCCCCCCCCTTTTTTTTTGCCAAAAAAAAAACCTTCTTTTTTCTTCCTTGCAGAAATGCCAACATCAATTACTACCTCCTAGGAAAAGTTTTATTGATTCAGTGAGACAGAGCGGATTATGTCTTTCTCTACATCACTCTCTCAGTTTTGCAGAAACCTCAACCATTAGCTATTACTGAATTATATTGTAATTATTTCTTTGCCAGTTCATCCAACTATACTGAGTTCCTTGAAGCAGAGGCCATGACTCATTACATTTTCTTGTGCCCTCCACAGAGTAAGCTTTCAGTTTTTGTTTGTTTTTTTTTTTTTTTAAGATTTTTTTATTTATTTGACAGAGAGGGAGCAAGAGAGGGCAAGCAGGAGAGCAGCAGGCAGAGGGAGAAGGAGAAGCAAGCTCCCCACTAAGCAGGAAGCTGGACTCGGTGCTTGATCACAGGACCCTGGGGTCATTATCTGACCCAAAGGCAGACACTTAACTGAGTGGGCTACCCAGGTGCCCCAAGCATTCAGCTTTTTGAATGAATGGATAAGTAAATGAAAATACCACAAGAGAAAAGATCTAGAAAATGTTAGAAGTGGACTGATATGGTCAGTACAAAACATAACTGAAAAAGATAATTTAAAAGACCAAAAATGTACCCAAAACTTCTCAAAACCCAAAATGAATGAGACTCAATCTTGCTACATATCCTAAGTACTAAGTCCTGATTCTTAACAAAATCCTGTATTTAGTTGAAACTGTATGCTGACCAATATTAACCCACAAAATGACAGTTTCTTATGGTCAGCCAAAGACCCATCATCTGACGACAAAATTCACCTCCTTTAGCCACACCCTCTGGAGAAAACAGCAACACAATAAAACCAGTCTCTAAAATTCATGCTCAGAAAGAACATACTCCTCTGCATTTACTCCCAAGTAAAAAACATTTGCCCCAGCATCAGCTGGTTCTAAAGTCAACACAGGGCGTTTACTGAGCACTAAAAGTAAACTCTAACAAAAGGACCACAAAGGCAACCTAAGCCTGGGTGAGCCAAGATTGTCTATGAGTTCAGTGCCAGCACTGCTCCCTGATCTGTCATTTCCTCTTATCTCGGAAGGCTAGTTCGCTTTGCAGTGGCAGAGCAAAGGTGGGCCCAGCGCCATCCAAGTCCCACAGGCTCTTACCTACGGTAATGGCTACACCTGACACCTGCAGTTTTCTTGCTCGCAAGGATGGCATTGCCTTCCTGAAGCTTCTCCTTCTAGTGCTTTCTTCCCTGATATGCTTGAAATATTGGAACACGAAGCCTGCAAAATCAAAGTCTTAGGTTGACCATCCCTCTCCCTATATATCTTCTATTTATCTATTCACACATACTGAGAGATTACTGTCTTAAAAAGTAAACTCATGTCAAGTATCTACTATCATCTTTCAAAATGCTACTTTCCCAGAATTACAAATAAAATGTAAAAACTGACAAATGACATTAAGCTGTCAGAAAACATGAAAAGAGCCACCGCTTAGAAAGTACTGTGTGCCTGGCTATAGTAAGCCCTTTATTAACAACTGTACTCCATCTATAGGATGTGTAGTGTGTGTATGTGTTTACATAAACGTACGTACACACATGCTCTTCAGGAAGAGGAGAATGAAGTGGAAAAGGGACAAGGAACAGCCCAAGATTATACAACTAATAAACGGGCAGTCAGAATTTATACTAGATTTGTCCAATTCCAAAGTTCACACTCGTAACGACTCCACTTCAAGTAAACCAGAAGACGGACTCCTGAGTACCACATAGAAATGTGCACGCACATAGAAATGTTTGGGACCTTAAGTGTTCAGAAACGTTGAATTGATGAATTCACTTCAACCTCTAAGTCTGAAATGCCAAAATGCTGGCCATTATAGCACAGAGTGATTCCAAATATATAAAGACAGGAAAATTAAGAAAATTATAAAAGTCATTCTGACATAGTATAAAATAATAAAAATGTCTCTTTGATAGGGAGATGGGTAAAAAAATGAAGGAAGACAGGAAAAGTTGGAGGCTTGTCTGCTGGTAAGAAATACCTCCTACACTGCCATGTATACATCTGATTTTTGGTGGAGCTGTATTTAACATTGATTTTTTGGTGTGAAATGTGGTCCCTATCATAGCTTCGTCTACTTTAAAGTTAAAGATGCAAAACTAGAAATTTTCCAGATTGCTCAATTGAGACAACTGAAAACAACATTTCAATTCCCTTGTAGTCTCCCTTGACAGCTCTGACAATTACAGACTCTGAACGTATTAGTCCTCACACACAGCACACAGATCGGGACGCTATGCTGTCTTATTATTATTACTGTTAACTACTTCATGAGTAAAATTTGTCTGCCAATGAGATTGTGATCCCTTGAATATAAAAAGGAAGATCGAATTTGCTAAACTCTTCACTAAGGTATAACAGGTAGATCTAATCTAAACATTTAAACATTTAAATATTTTCGTCCTCTGAAGAGCAGCAGCCTTGAATAAGAATACAATTTCATTTTTTCCCCTTCTTCTTTTTGCCTTAGTTTGTTGAGACAGGAATTTCACTCACAATCCCAAGAAAACTTTATTAACTATCACCCTGGTCTTAATTAGTCAGTCAAAGAAGATAAAGGTAATAAATGAAAAAATCTGGAAGGGTCACAATTTTTACGAAGCACATAAATAAGGAAGAAAAGTTAAAAGCAATGGTAATAATTGGTCAATAATTGAAAGAGCCTGATACTTCCATGACATTCTTCAAAGTTTATCATTAAACTTTTTAAAATTAAGCTATTTGGGATTTAGGATACGGGTCTTCATTTAGAAGCATACTGTTTTCGCCTCTCGGCTTCTCATTTGATTCGGTCAGTTTCGTGTTCTCTTCGACCTCGCTGGCAGACTACTGTAGTCTTGTCTTGAGTGTGACTTCATTAGCCATGTTGCTCCTTGTTCATTTCCCTCTTTATATTCTGTATTCTTTCTCACTGTATGCCCTCCTTATACTTCTGTTCCACCCACTCTCTTGGTGACAGATCGGGCAACTGTCACAACCTTTATTTTCCTTAATTTAATCATCGGTCCATGACTTTTTTCCCCTGCCTACTAAATAGAGATCTGGCCAAAACTTCCATTTGTGAGTAGATAGCGCCTTACTTACCCATGGGAAAACAGCTAACCCAACTGCCTTTTTAAGCCGCCAGTCTAGGTCCAGTCTAAATTATCTCCGTCTGGTTTATCTTACCAATCATTTGAACACATTCTGTTGATTCTTCTCTAACAAACCTTGTTTTTCTTTCCAGAACTTTTTTTTCTCTTTTATTTGTCCTTCCCAAATATTGTTTTTAAATTATAAATGTTAGTTCCCTTACATAAACTGTCACTCTATCTTTTTAATGCTGACAAATTAGCTTTCCCTTAAAAAATCAAAACATCTTTCTTTCCCCAAACACTTCTGAACAGTCAGCATATTTATGGGAAAGAAGATGAGCTTCCAAGTCCTACATAGAAGATCAAATGCTGCTTCTACTACTTCTTAGCTATGGATCCTGGAGCAAGTTACTAACTTGACACTTGGATGCCTTATGTTAAAATGGGGCTCAGTGCAGGCAGTAGAGAGGAGTCTCCTGAGAATGGAGTGAGAGGCAGGATATAGCATGACTCCTAGTCCAGTGCCTCGTATATGGCTGGCCTTCAAAAAATGTGTCTCCTTATCCTTTTTCACACCTTCCTGAGACGCTCATTTGGCTTTCTGGCACACACAGACACTCACATATATAGTACAAAATGTTATTATGCACAAAATCTCAAAATAATTAACATACAGGTCTACCTCATGGGTTTAATTTAGTTTCAAAAGCCCACTTACAAACAAATAACTCTAGACAAAGTCAATAAAAATGTATTTAGATATCCAGTCCTAAGGGGGAAAAAGACTAACTTCGATTAAAAACTCTATCACTAAAATGAATGGGTTCAATGGCTCAAAATAAGTATTTCCAAATCCTAATTCTGGGGTCTTAAAAATGGAATATCTGTGATAGAAGTCCCTGAAAGGTATTGTATTTGAAAACATTGTTTGATAATCATATCAATTTATTCTACCAAATAATAAAATTACATCATATGAACCAGTTCTTAGGATATGAGAGTCGAATATATATATTTTTCCATTGCATATTATGCATCATATATGTCTTATGACAGCATCGAACTGATTTGGAAATTGAATAATCAAAATTCAGTGCATATTTATAAAATGTCTATCAAATAATAGTTATTTATTTTAATCTCCTTCACTTGTCCTGAATATTCTTTTCATGCATGAAATAGTAGCAGCAATATATTTTAATTGGATCATTAAAATGTCTAAAACTTACACCACTTATTCTAAAAACTGGAAATTCTGCAATGAAGAATAAATTTGGCTGGCATATTTTCACTTTCTGAAGGGCTTAAACCAAAAAAAGTATGTATCATTTCAAAGATTTGGGAGTCTCTAAAACGTCTCTGTGAAACAAGCTCACAAATATTTCCTTGATAAATGCTCACATTTTTAATGTTTTAAATATTTTTTTCAAATTCAAAACACTTTATTTTTCTTAAGAGACAAACCTAATATTAGCCCCGTTTTTCAATTAGGATGTCAAAAATTTTAGGAAAGTTCATTAATATCTTTGGGGATATAAGCAGTGCTTTTAACCAGAGTATGAGCTTCTTAGAACTATAAAATAATGGAAGTTACTGTATTTCTGTGTAATCAAAATTAGGAAACAAAGCACGTATTTAGAACATACCTGAGTCAGAAATTATTTTACATGATGAATACTCAAAGGGTGAGAGAGAGGGGAAAAAAAGGAAGAGGAAGGAGAGAGACAGGAAGGGGAGAGAGAGAGAGAGAGCCCAAGAGTAAGAGAGAGAGAAAGGAAAGAAAGGAAGAAAGAAGAGTAGGTGTACATACCACTTTTTAAAAACTTGAAATTCAAAGATGGGGCATAATCGTATTTTTTAGTTACTAAGGAGGGGCAGCACACAAACTTTCCAGCAGATATTGTTACATTAAAGCAATTCCAATGCTGCAATGAAAGGTTATATATTTGCAATGGAAAGTTACTTGAATTTCACACCGTAGAGCTGTTAGTGGTAAGTAATTATACAACTGGATTTCCAACGATGGAGTCCCATTGCTGTGCTTGTTCCCTTCCCAGTGGAAAATACCTTGTGAAGCAAAGAGTGGCTAAGGGATTCAAGAGGAGGAAAACACATACCATAAAATATAATTAAAAATTGTGGAGGCTGCATATGACAAGAATAACCATAAAAAACAGATACAAACCAGCTGGCTGTTAACAACTTCTGAGTTATAAAAATCTTAAACCTGCTGTAAAGCACTCAATTCGATTTACATAACCACAGAGCTGACATTCCTTTTAGGCTCCTCTGTTGGGGATTATTTTGACATGTTTTAAAGCAACATAAAAAGCAACTGTGAAAGGAAGACATGTATCATCTTACACAGGAATTCATTCCTGCCTTAAGACTGGACTCTCGTACTTTCATCTGAACCTCTTTCCTTGAACTGGAAAATATCTTTAATGGACACTGGCTGTCTGATTTTACAGCATTATTTTTCGGATGCTCGTATTTCTAATAACATCTATGCCTTCTCTGAGTGTGTTGTGTATTTGAGGCGCCGGCCTCCCACAATTTCAGCTCAGTGGTATCCATCCAAGAACTAATATCTGTGGTCTATAAGAAGGGAATAATATTTTGGTCAACCATGACTGAAACAACTATAATTTCTTAGGAACCTAATGATGCAGACAGCATTCTACAAAACTAACATAGCTTGCTGTAGGGAATTAAAAATAAACAAAATAAAATAAAATCAATCGTACATTGAGTGAAGTTTTGATGTATAAGTACTGGCAGCCGAAATTGCCCAGAGCACAAAATGAGCTCTGCCGTTTGATAATTTGCTTGATTCACTATGTTGCTACATGCAGGGCATTTTATGCCTGACTTATATTTAGTCCAGTCACCTGCTTAATGTTAGAAGGGTTATAATTATATACAAGGGTTCTGACCATATAGCATGTTAATACTTAAGATCTGACACAATATATGTGTATTCGTTTGAGGTTTAAACATTAGAAATATTTTTACTAATAATTTAATCTACAGTTATAAATCACGAACTATTCTATTTCTACTAAAAATAAGGTAAGGTAATATTGGGGCATGAGAAAGTAGTGGCCCCTTCAGTGAACACCATGGAAAGAGCTGAGGCGCCGAATTATGGTTTCCAGTTTTTACTCCGCCATTTCCTAGACCTTCTGACCCTGAACAGCAAACCTGAGGATGATTTCCTCCACTGTGCACTGACGTTTTGTTAGATACCACTAAAAGCAGTTGGGGGTTCATATAGAATATAGGAATGCTTAAAAAAAATAAGAACCCAAAATGAATCTTTAAGGTAATTTTCTATTTTCTGTGTCAGCCACTTTTTGTTACATTGGATGGCCTTAGCAGTGATAGTAACCCCCTTAGGTCTTTAGCTGGTGTGATTATTTAAAACCAGAAATTAGCCTTAAGAAAAACAGGGAAAGCATATGAGTTTGGTATGGAAGAAATAATAATGGATTTAATTGTAACCATTGACAAGTTTATAAGGACAACAGGAAATTCAAGTGCAAACATCCAATACCTAAGTGATGGATATAAAATGGTTTGGAGAGAATTGCGGATAATAGTGATGATAATAATGAAAAAGGACATAAGATCACTATAGAGTGTAGGATATAAACAGTGGAAAACATAAATTTAAACATCTCTTCATAAGTTTTTACTAATTGTTTATTATAAAGTATGACATACTTTTGCTACGTTGTTGTATCTTGAGAAACTGTGAACTTAATCACTGGAAAATGCCTTAGCACATAGAAAAATTGACTTCCTAAGACCTTTTAAATTTAATGTATTAGGTGAAATAGACTGTTTTCATTCTTTTGTCACCTGGATCTGTCAAAGAATAAGTTTAAGTATCAGGAAAGAAGAATGAACATTACTTAAAATGTGCATTGAAATGTTACAGCTATTTTTGCACAATAGAATGATTAATGAAATATTACTCAAGTAGACAATCATGTATAAAATTGCTCAAATTAATATGTCTAACTATGACTTAATCAAATCTGTGTATTTCAGATTTCAAACAACTAATTCAACAACTCTAGTGTTTGTACATAATATTGAAAAGGAATATAAACTTGTGCAACTTGCTAGACTATATTTCCAAAATAAAATATCAAATGAAAAGTTTTAGGCAAAATGACTCCTTGAAATTTAGGTTTGTGGGGTTTTTTTTTTGTCAGCATACTGAATCTTAGTACTGATAATAATAAGAATACTTAAATGTAAACAAAAATCCCTCTAAAACATACCTGGGAAAGAGTAGTCAAGGCATTAAATTAAGGCATTTAAAGATACTGAAGTCAGGTAGTCCACACGGTTTTCCAATGAGCTAATGTTTGGAACTTACTTTTTTCCCCCCATAAGCCTTTCTCTTTCACGAATGACAGTCATTTGTCCAGTCCTACCTCCGAGAACAATAGAAAATTAATCTGTTTCCTTGTTAAATATCCAAAGAGTGACCATGCTTCCCCTGAGCCCCATTTCTTCTCTAAATATCCTAATTTCCTCCAACCAATCTTAATAACTTCCACTTCTGATTACACAATTTGGACCAGTTGTTTTCTATCATGACTCTTTAAAACATAATAACCATAAATGGACACAATACTGTTGAAATGGTCTAGGCAAGTGAAGCTGCTGTCAAAACAGTGTAATATTTAGAACTCATTAGCACCCTCATAATTTGTCAAATTTAAAATGAACTGAAGTGAATCACCATATTGGTAACAGTACATTATGGTTTTATTTGCAAATGCAAAAAAAACATACTTAGGTTAAAATTATCAAATGTAATTGCTGAAATATCCAGGTGGAATGGATCGGTGAATATGATGTTGTTGTTATTTTTTAAATCATGATCAAATATAATAGCCTAAATGGACACAGTGTTGCTGATAAGCATGCAAATCTGTTGCATAACTGATTTAGGAGACAGACTTAGAGGTCTGGTTAACAGTCTAGAGCAAGAAAAATCAGTGCCAAAACTTAGTCATCTGAAAAATGGAAACCATAATAACTACCCAAAGACGTATTATAGGGACTAAATAAACTAATACATGTAAAAGGACTTGATAACTAAAAAATAGGAAATCCCAGTAGATGATAACAATTACTAATACTATAATGATCTGAAAGTTACATACTCAATCAGCCAATGATTGACTTGAATCTTCAGTCATATCACTATGAACAATGTAAACCCCATCTCTACTTTTTCACAAAAAAAAATGCTATCGAATTTATTTTTCACACACTTTTGTTATACAAATGAATTTTTGAGTCAAACCAAAGCCACATCCCACAATGATGACAATGATCATCCCCTTAACCTGTGACTTTCTCTTCCTTTTTGGAAAACCTATAGGACTTTTGTGTAGCTCTTTTGGCAATTAACACTTTGTACCTTCGATTACAGTTTATTGAGTGGCAATATCATTCATCTTTGTAACTCCTAAGATTCATGATAAATACGTGTTGAATATATTAATGACCATTTCTAAGTATACATTACACAAATGACTTCTGATACAGTTATGTTTTATGATAACAAATATAACAGAAATTTACTTCAGATTAGCTGTGAGTGTAAAATACTATGACAATGTATCCCTTATTTATTTAGGAATTAGCGATCTCTGTGAGTGTGTGTGTGTGTGTGTGTGTAAACTCTCCAACTGAGAAAAGTAGATGGAAGATCTAAAATCAGAAGGAGCAGAAACAATAATCCATGAACATTAATCAGTTATCTTTCGCTACTTTGTTTCTCTAATCAGATTTTAGCCTCTGCTAAACACAAGGTTTTATTAATAACCTTGACCTTTACCTGTTTTAAATAAAAGATAAGAATGAAAAGGGAGGGGCACTTGGGTGACTCAGTCAGTTGAGTGTCTGACTTTGACTCAGGTCTTGAGCTTGGGGTTCCTGGGATCGAGCCCCTCACTGGGCTCCCTGCTCAGCAGGAAGTCTGCTTGCCCCTTTCCCTCTGCCCCTCACCCTCTCTCCCCATTTGTGCTCTCTCTTAACTAAATAAATAAATAAATAAATAAATAAAGTCTTTAAAAAGAAAAGAAAGAAAAGGGGGAAAGGAAGAGGAAAAAGCAAAAACTAGGTCAAGAAGCTAACAACGCAGGTTAGGTAGTCAGATTTGGTTTCATTACAGAGAACATGGACAGATTAACGCAAAAGTTAAACGTCTCCAATCTGAGGGTTATTGGAAAAAGGATTCAAGGGTTAAAAACTAAATAATTAACACAAACTATTATGTCATTGAAATATAGGGAAATGTTCGCTCAGAAATTTAAGGGAATTGCCAATGTCGTACATATATTTAGTGGTTAAGTTAATCAAGGACCCCTATGCCCTTAATTCAGAGCCCAGTTTTTTTTTTTTTTTTTAAGATTTTATTTATTTTATTTGACAGACAGAGATTACAAGTAGGCAGAGAGGCAGGCAGAGAGAGAGAGGAAGAAGCAGGCTCCCTGCTGAGCAGAGAGCCCGATGCGGGGCTCGATCCCAGGACCCTGGGATCATGACCTAAGCCTAAGGCAGAGGCTTTTAACCCACTGAGCCACGAGGTGCCCTTAAGAGCCCAGTTTTATAGATTCTGAACTATCAGATACTCAAATTCTACTGGATTTTTAAATTTCTTATAGATAAGAAATAGAGAATCTGGTACTTTAGTTGTTCATTTTTTTAAACCAACTCATCATTCACTTGTTAATACTTGACATGATTTGCATGGTCATCTCAAATAATATAGCCATGCAGATTTCCAAAGAGAGCAATATGGAAGATTCATTAATACTCACATAATTTTTCAAATCTAAAAGGGATTTAAGTGAATTGCTTATTGGCAACAGTACATTGAGGTTTTGATTCTCAGATGTAAAATCTTAGGTAGGTTGCAAGTACCAAATGCTATTGTTAAAAGTCTCCTGTGTGAGGTAGATTGGTGAATACACGTCAAAAAAAATCATGATCAAACCTGGCACTTTTGTTGACAGACTTTGTAGTGAGGTCGAAGGTGTAATTAGGCCAGAAAATTACTTTCTCACTACTAGAATTGTTCCCTTCAGGTCTTGAGTTATCAGTCCAGAAAATTTCATTAAACACTAAATTCACTTTAAGACAACTGTCAAAATTAAGCAGAGGTGAGTCAAGTCAAGGTCCTAATATTCAAATCTTTCATTCAGATTTTTCAGGTTTAGTGTAAAATAAAAAATTCTATAGTTTCATTTTCCTATGACGACTAAACTTTTTGTGAATTTCAGAAACAACTTTTCCCCTCTTTTGCAGAATGTAGAGTTGAAATGTAAATGTAAATGTTGTTGATGTAGAGTAAATGTAAATGTAGAGTTGAAATGCTTAGTAGCCATAAATTACTGAAATGATTTCTATGTTCACTGAGATCTTAATGTGAAATTATAAAAGTTTCTGTATTCACAATTATTATGGATACAATGCAAAGAGGATAAAGAAAGAATCAGAAACTAGGTTCTAAAGATTGATATGAAACTTGGAGTGATTCTAATGATGGAATTGTGAATTCATTATATTTGCTTTAAAATAATTCCGAGATGGGGGGCGCCTGGGTGGTCAGTGGGTTAAGCCTCTGCCTTCGGCTCGGGTCATGATCTCGGGGTTCTGGGATCGAGCCCCACATCGGGCTCTCTGCTCAGCTGGGAGCCTGCTTCCTCCTCTCTCCCTCTTTGCCTGCCTCTCTGCCTACTTGTGATCTCTTTCTCTCTGTCAAATAAATAAATAAAATCTTTAAATAAATAAATAAATAAATAAATAATTCCGAGATGGTTACAGTGTATTTATAAACAACTGGTTTGCCACATTTTGAAAAATAGTAAGACAGGATACATTCTTGTACATGTTTAGCAGGCAGGTGAGCAAGGACTCAGTAGTAACAACAAAAAGGAAATACATGTCACATGACATACTGGAATTATACTTTCCAAAATGTTACAATAATAACTTGAGAATTAAATTAGTAAAATACAGCTTCAACAATTTTGCCAATTATGAAAGAGTTCCATGTTTGATAAAATATAGGAAAAGGTATTTCTATAATTCTTGGAGTCAGCATCTACACTAAACTGCCCTTGGATGCTAACTGTTATGTTACTTCAACAGGTGATTTATCATTTACACGAATAAGTAATAACACAGAGATTTACTATAAATAAAGAATAAGGCAAATGAAGACTCAAGAGAGTGAATGATAAATAAAAATTAAGAAAATTTTTTTCAATTATAAAATAGTATGCTTAGTACTTTTAGGTAAACTATACTGTGCTTAAGTATTTAGAAAGTTTAGAAATAACTTTAATAGCATAAAAAACTTGCTAGCCAGTTAACATTACATTATTTAGCAAAGTTCAATGTCCAAAAAAAGAAAAAGGATTAATAGGTTTTTCTAGAAACACTTAATAAAGGGATAGCCAAGTTCTAATTATCAGTCATAATTATGTTTGAATTAAAATCCAAACATTGTGGCTTATGAAGCAATTAAGTTTGATCATGAGTTTTGAAATATAATTTTCAACATCTCTCACTCTACCTTTTTGCTGCCTCCTAAACTAAGCTTACAAATCATGGCACTGAACAACTCTTTAAAATATAACTATTTTTATTATATTTCCTTACTAATATTTTTTCTTGAGAGGGAAAGGGAGAAACAAGAGGCAGAGGGAGAAGGTTGGAAAATCTTAAATAGGCTCCATGCTCAGCACGGACACAGGGCTTGAACTCATGACCCTGAGATCATGACCTGAGCCGAAATCCAGAATCAGAGCCTTACCCAACTGGCCTACCCAGGTGTCTGATAACTATTTTTTAAATAGTACTGAAGCTTCCACCCAGTATTAGCAAAGAAATTTCATCAAAGGCAATATTATAACATAAACTAGTAAGCATAATGCTTAAAAGATTTTGATTTATGTCCAATATGCTGGACATGAAAAAATACTGTGTTGTGCTGTGTTGTGAAAATGTTTTCAAATTAAGCATGTTAGTGGAAGTTTGAAGTGTTCTGCAAAGATTTGAATCTATCCCTAAAAAAAGGTAACTTTATTTCAATTCATCTTGTTTCAACTGTGTTCAAAATATAGGTGGTATCTGAAGAAATTATTTCATTCTCTGGAAATGATATGGACAGAACAGGGAAAATAGGGTTTATAATTATCCAACATTGAGTTCAAACCCGTGAGCTCCTCTCTTCAATTTGACCAAGTTACTTAAATTATGTGTGCCTTAGTTCATTTATATGGAAAATGGGATAACGAATACTTCCTTCATAATTTGACAGGAGAAATAAATAACATATTTAGGAATTAGCAAAGTTCCTACCATGTAGTGGTTACTCAGTAAGTATTTGCATGCCTCCTTATTTTAACCAATTAACTATATTGACTTATTAAATTATTTTTAATTTAAAAATGTTTTGCCCAGATACTGAGCTAGTAACTGAAGATAAAATAGTGAAAATTATAGACATACATATTGATTCCATGTATAAAAATAGTTGAAACTTGTCAGTAAAATGTATATATATTTGAAAAGTTGGATTTGTTTTTCCATTGGATAATATGCACAAAGTCTTATAGTAAATCTACATTTTAACTGCAATTATACCTCTAAAAGAAACATAACAAGAAGTACCATATAGATAAGTTCAAGCAACTATTTTGAAGCAAATTTCAAATATTTTTTCATATACAAAAATGGTCTTTTTGTATGCGTCTTACATCTGCAATATGGCAATGGGTCTTCCATGCCACATGATTAAGATAAATTAGGGGGCGCCTGGGTGGCTCACTGGGTTAAGCCTCTGCCTTCAGCTCAGGTCATGATCTCTGGGTCCTGGGATGGAGCCCCACATTGGGCTCTCCATTCAGGAGGGGGTCTGCTCCTCCCACTGCCTGCCTCTCTGCCTACTTGTGATCTCTCTCTCTCTGTCAAATAGATAAATAAAATCTTTTAAAAAGAGATAAATTAGAATAAGGTTTTCAAAATGTTTTCCAAAAATTTAAGCTCTCTTTGAATGTATTCATAGGATTTCCAAATGTGTTACTTTAAAAATGGATATTTCCCTTTAAGAAACCCATGCTAACTTATAGAGGAAATAAGAAATCAGTTGAAAACGTAGTGATCAGTAATGAAAAGATGACATAAAATATGTCAAATTAGTGCAGAATTACACATGCTTATTAACATGGTGCTTTAGGAACAAAACTGAGACTAAGTAAAAAATGAAATAGCTGCTAATGGCAAATTCTAGGCACAGTTGTTTTTTTTTTTCAGATAGAATGGTAATAAATATTTATTTGTAGAAGACTATAACTCAATATATAAACACTATAACTCAAAATATTCAGCAATACTTTGTGAAGATCCACTAAAGAAACAGCAGAGCAGTACACTTGATTCTTTACATTGCTAGGATCTCATTTTAAACATCTCTGATTGTTACAGATAAAAGAAACATGGACAGATAATGGTAGTCCGTGTCACATGTGTTTAATTATGATCCTGAAATTCAAGACATTAATGCCTAGGAACCCCAGAAGCAATAGATTTCCTTGAATTCAGGCCAAGAACAACAGCAGTCTAAGCAAAATTAGCTGGATGGACAGTTGACACATTCAAGGGAAAATGAATATTACTATTGAGAATATCAGATAGAGCACTAATGGGAGGGATGATACTGACCACTTTTATGATCAATTTAGAAAATTTCAAAAGCAGCAGCCTGCCTGTTTCATTAAAATAACAATATTGGCATTTTGGGGAAGTTCATATTTCTAAGATGTTTACCTTCTAATAGTTTCTTTCATTGGTACATACAGTATTTTATTATAGATGATTGATGCGAAGCTCACTGTAATGTCAAAAATTCATAGAATATTATTATGTCATGAAATCCATGCCGAGAAAGCAATTGCCGTTATAAATCAAAAAGACAACTCATATGGACAGGTCATATGGTAACGGGTTCTCTTGGAATGCTATCCCTGAATGTAATTTATTCAATAAGTAATTTAAAGGTTATATTTGATGAGATGAATCTCATGCTCAAATAACTTCAAAATACTGTTATATTATAATCTTAAGAAATTAATTTTCTTGAAAGTAGAGATATTTGCAGTTATAGTCATCTGAATCAACATGAACCCATGCTATTCTTCTCAAAGTACTCCCCCGAATATAATTCCCTAGGAGTTCATTGATAGAAGATAATAGATAATAGAGTGTTCTATAGTGTTCTCTATAGAGTACATTTATAAAGCGCATTTCCTGCTTTCATAGACGAATGAAGGTATCCAAATAGAAGAGGAGATTTTGAAAACCTTCACAATGCTGCATTCTCACATTCAGAAAACAGTTTCCAACTAGATGTTTTAATAGAGAAAAGGACACCTCAAAAATTGACTTCTAGTGAATCATGAATTACTAAAGGATTAAACACTTCATTTTAATATTAAATACTATACATGTTTAAAGAGAATATTTGTGATATAGCATCACATTTGTAAGTCTAACCAAAATAGCAACTTATAATTTCAAAGCATTGTGGAAGAGACAGAGTTTTACACCCCTTTTAATCCTTCAAACCTCAACACTTTCTTTAAGTCATATCCTTATATCCCAGGAAGCAGAACCAAATCATTAGAAAACACCTATTTTTAAAAAGGAGTCTTTCCACATATCATTGCATGTCTTAAATGAAAACTGATGGTAATATGTTTGATAAAATTATATTCTATCAAAAAACTGACATAAAAGACATTTCAGTGAATGAAATATCAATCACAAAATTCAATATACCATCATGATCAAAATGTAATCATTGACATAAGAGGATTTTACTGGGAGAAAATATCTTTATTTGAGGTAATTCTAAGACACAAAAACAATTTTTTTAAAAACTGAGGAAATGATTATAATCTGAGATATTATATCTGAGATATACATATATATATATGAGAGAGAGATAACTGGTAAGCTATTTGGAACAAGGCATAAGTCCTGTTTTGAAAATCATCATAATAAAACTAAATATCAGATGACACCTTGCTCTAAAGACTTTGCAAAGCATTTTGCGTTACATTAGGTTCTTCACAAAGTCCCATCAAGTAGGAGATATGGAGGACCTTAGGATGTTTGGTTGATGGGTGATAAAGTAATTCAGAAGGCAGCTTGATGTAGGAAAATAGCCAGTAAACTGGAGTCAGAAGACTTGAACTGAAAACTAATTCTATCACATAATAGTAAAACTTTGAACAAGTCTCTTAGCACTTTTTTTTTCCTCTTCCAAATTGACATCTGAGGTACCAATACCTGCCTTGTGATAACTGAACAAATGAGGCAGGTAGTATTAACCAGGTCACACTGCTAACAAGTGCTGAAGAGAATGAAATCCAGACTTTTCAGTTCTAGGTTAGGAGAAGCCACATCATAATACCATGTTGTTTTGAAAATACGTGTCCTGTAAAAAGAATCAAAACGTACTCATTGTATTCCAACACCAACAAAGATAAAAATTATTAAATCTATAGTGGTCCTCTCAAGGAATCAGGCTTCTGGTAGCTTTAGTTAAAAGTAAAACAGCACAAAGATCTTGAAAGAGTTTAGTCTACTGTGTATATATACCCTTAGCCATATATCAACAAGTGAACATGATAAAAAGCTCTCACATTAATTATGCTGACTACTTCCTTAATGAAGTGCAAAAGTGTTTGTGTAATCTGATTCAATTTATTGAATTAGGTTACAGTTTTATCATTTTGAAAACCAGCTTCATTGTTTACTTTACAGTATATGTCAATTCATTTCCAACAATTAAATAGCACAGCATACAGCTGTAATCAATTCAAGGCAATCTCCATTTTTAAGGTCTACTACCATTTGTAGCATGCATATTTCTGAAAGAAAATATCACAGTTTAAATATATAACTGTAGCAAAGACATTTCCTATCCATAAAGCTTATTCTGCTCACAGATGAAAATTTATAAAAAGAAGTCATTGTCATTAAGTCTCAAAAAGTAAACATGTAATAAAGAATTTTAGTGTTCTCTGCAGAGTACATTTATACGAATTTGAATAATTTGCCAAACAGATTTTCTAAGCTGAAGCTCTACATTTTTTAAAGTTATCACTTTTTTCTCAAATCCAGTCGTGATGATATGAGCATAGAAAATCAGCAATAAGGGGCACCTGGGTCGCTCAGTCAGTTAAGACATTAACTCTTGATTTCGCCTCAGATCATGATCTCAGAGTCCTGAAATTGAGCCCCGTGTCAGTCTCCGTGCTGGATGTGGAGCCTATTTAAGATTCTCTCTCCCTCTCCCTCTACTCTCCCCCCTACCACCATCATTTGTCTGTGCATTTTCTCACTCTCTAAAAAACCAACCAACAAACAATCAGTGTAATAATAACACCTGGATCAGCTGGTTCAATTACAATAATAATACTTTATCTTTCTCTAACTTCATTTTCAGAATATTACTATAAACTGTATCAATTGACATTCATGGCAATTCAATGAGAAAAGTAATTTTGATATTATAAAAACATTCTATCAATGAAGGAATGAAGAATCAAAACATTTGACTTAATTATTACATATTTTAAAAGTAGTGTGGTTGGAGGGTGCCTGGGTGGCTCAGTGGGTTAAGCTTCTGTCTTCGGCTTGGGTCATGATCTCAGGGTCCTGGGATCAAGCCCTACATTGGGCTCTCTGCTCAGCAGGAGCCTGCTCCCCACTCTCTCTAGCCTGCCTCTCTGCCTACTTGTGATCTCTCTCTATGAAATAAACAAATAAAATCTTTAAAAAAAAAAAAAAAGGTAGTGTCATTGGAAGATTCCTATGATTTTTAAGAACTGATTCCTCTCCTGGAGACTTTACTTTTTAAACTGGAAAGTCAAATCAAAGTAATTTATGGTAAAGGTCAAAGTCTTTCATTTAAATCCCTTTAAGAGTTCATGTCTTTCTACTATCATTTGTGATGATCTTTACTGGTTAAAATAATACCATTTTTTAAACTTCTGGTTCCAAATACTACTAAGGCAATAGGATTGCCATCTTAAAAGTAGTTTTTTAAAAACAATTTTTAAAACAAAGTATATAAAAATATAGACCCAGAAGGATAGATATCTTTTAACTAGAAAGGCTCCATATCAAGTTTGGAAAAATAATTCAAAGTAAAATGAAAAAGAATCATGAAATTTTAAAATTAGAAGGGAATGAGACAGTGTTACTCGATCTACCTCCCTCCAACACCAAATCACCTTCAAATTTCCCTAACAGTGATTATTAAGTTAGAAAATGGATGGCTGAGGTCAGGGAGGGAGATAATTTCTTTTTTTAACTATTACTCTTTTGTACCATGAACACTATGGCCTATAAAAATTAATTAAATATAAAAACTATGGCTAACAACTTTTCATCCCTCTTTCTGCTTGAACTCTTCTGTCAATAGGGAAAGTTAAGGTTTCATGAGTAATAGGTTCTACTCTTAGATAGTTCTCCACGTAGCAAGGCTCTTTCATACGGAAGCCAATGCAGACCTCTCTGTAATTACTGTACATCAGTTAGATTTCTGTCTTTAAAAGAGCACCATGTGAATCTACTTTATCATCCACTTTCAGATTCTCTGTAAGTCGGCTTGAGACTAGATATCACCAACATTTCCAAACCCCTAGCATCTAGACTACTCTCATAATGCTTGCCAGTTTGTCAAGATCCTACTAAAAATTGTGGTGTCGTGACTGAATATAATATCCCAGATGTCACCCAAAGGGTTGAGTAAAACAAGCTTGTTGTTTCTCTCTCCTTGGACTTTATATTCCTGTTCAGTTAAGCTTAGGTTTATATTGGTGCTTTCAAAAGTTTTATCATAATGTTGGTTTATATGATTACATAACCAAATAAAATCTTTAGGTGCTTATCAACCAGAATGTTTTCAAATCAGATCTTAGGTTGATTCATGACCAGGGCAATGAATGTTTTAAGAGACTGAATGCAAGGCTTTATTAATACTGCTGTCTTTCTGACATTTGTCAAGTGCTCTTGAAATCTTTGATCCTGTCAATACTTTCAGTGAGCAAGTCTACTTCTTTACAAAGAAGAGTGTGAAGTTGTAAAACTTACCCCAAAATGCATGCAGAAAATATCTCAAAAGTCCGACATGATATGGTTAAGTTCTAAATAACAAACCAGGAACACATCATTAAGGGAAGGAGTTGAAGCTTTGAAGTTAGCCTCAGAAAGGAAAGTATATCAAAGACAGAGAAGGAGGCTGCACAAATAATTGTTTATCTTGCTTTACTTGACTTCATTCTATAGCACTTTTCAGAGTATTCAAAGTATATCTATAGCAGAATTGGTTGTTTTTCTTTAATGAATAATATTTTTATGTCTTCGTTCTCTTGATTAGGGAGGGAACCAGGATAGTAACAGCACCTCCTACTGGGCAAGAAATCACAGCAAACAACAAATGACGTGTCATAGGTGTAACCAAGGGATTCGAACACTGTCTGAGAATCTCACATTAAATGGAGAGTCCACAAAGCCCCAACTAATCCACACACCTTCCACTATCATAATCAAAAGTTGACTCAAATCTCATTTGCTTCACTTAATGTAAGTAAACTTCTCTTCTGTCGAAGGAGGCATCATGTTACTAAAAAAGAAGCAAATTATGTCTCGCGATTAGTCAGTTAAAGATATTAGCAACTTCATTGCTTCAAATCGACTGAGAGAAACGTGTAAGTAGATTATAACTCATACTATGGCCCAGAGTAGGCATGTAGGAACACAGAACTCAACAGAAACTTGGAAAAGAAACAAATTAGGGAAGAAAGGGCTGTCATTTTCTTCTAGATTAAGTAGATAGGAGGCCTGTCCAGAAGTCTAATAATATGTGGTTACTTAATTAAATTTAAAGATAACAGATCTTTGCTCTAAAAGCTTAGAAAAAAAGACATTTATGAATTTCTATTATGCAACTAATAGACCTGGGGCGTATGGTGATTGGACTGAGATGCTTGATTCTAATGCATATTACAAATTTAATAAAGTAAATATATTTATTATATAGTTCCTCACAGCAAAGTTGTATGTACATTTAGTTAAATTATGAGCTATATTTTATTTATATATGTGTTAAATGAATTCTATATCAAGATACTGTGGGCACAATGAGGATTCCAATCCTTAAGAGCAGTATCATACAGTATATAATATGCAGGAATTTTAAAGACTAATGAGTTCTGTGTTGCCATTTTATTCCCATAAATATTGCTTCTCTAGAGTATCAAGCTGGAGATTGAAATTTCACCAAGTGTCAATGATAATACTTAAATGTAGCATCATAACCTAGAAACAAACAAATAAAAGCCTCCCATTGACTTAGTACACGTCCTTTAGGTTCTACCCTCTGAGTCTTTAATCTGGAGCCTAACCATGCTTCATAGGATTTTGAAACTACATCATATAACACCACTGTTTAAATTTGTAACTTGGAGGCATAATAGTTCCTCTCAGAAATCCTTTACTAAACATGTATTAGCCATATTCTCTGAACAAATATTTATTTTCAATATCTGCTCTGCATCAAGTGCTATTCTACATGCTGGGATACCCCAGTGAACAAAAATCACAAAATCTCCCAAATGCATATCTATAACATCACCCTTTGGCCTCTCAGAGTATCTCAATCAGTGACTTGCTCGATGTGGTAAGCTAATATGACCCCCAAATTATGCCCATATTTTAATGCAGGGAACCCACAAATGCCACTTTATATGGAAAAAGATTCTGCAGACGTGATTATGTTAAGGATCTTGAGATGAGACTACCTGCCTGGATTTTCCAATGAGCTCTAAATATGATCACAAATGTCCTTACAAGAGAGGCAGAATTTTAGATGCCTGTGCCTGCGCCCACGCACACACATACATACACACACCAAGGAAAAGAGAGAAATTAGAGTGAGGGAACTACAATCCAGGAAGAAATGCTGGCAGTTACTAGAAGCTGAGAGTCAAGGAACGAACGATCCCCAAGAGCCTCCAGAAGCAGTTTGGTCCTGCTGACTCCTTGATTTGGCTGACTGATACCAATGTTGGACTTCTCCAGAATTATGAGAGAATAAATGTTATTTCTTTAAGTCACCCAAGAATGGGATAATTTGTTACAACAGCCACAGGTAACTAACAAAGTATCCAATAGAAGTTTGAAAACTTAGTAAGTTGTATGTTAAAGTCCAGTGTTTAAGCTGGCCTTTCAAAAGGAAAAAGCAAAAAGGAGATATTTCCTTTTTCCCTTCAAGAAAAATGTAAAGGGAGCATGCATTAAATACATAAGTTAAAAGCACTACCCTCAAAATGTCTAGTGATTAAACTTCACAAATGTTGCCCACATAGAGATGTATGAAAATGCATGTGTACTCACACTACATAACATTAATGGTTTAAATTGTTTATATCATATTTACTCTTTGAGTAAAGCATTCTGTAAATCGTTATGTTTAATTTATTAGTGCAGACAATCAATCCACTCGTGGCTATTTCACTTGTGCATTTTTCAGTTATCCTTACTTGTGAGTCTCCCAAAAAATACAATGCATCTGTTTTAATAAACTTCTCAACATACAAGGCACATGTCCACACTATGAGTTTTCTCCCCAGAAGTGGAAATGTTTAATTCATTTAAAATGTTACAAATGCTGATATCTCAAAAAGTGGTAGTTCAAATGTTGTTGCCAGCTAGTTTAGTAGCATTTATCCAGAAAAATAAAAATATATAAACTTTGAATATACTCCTTTGAATTATAAATACACATAAGGATATTTTCCTATCAACTTTTTGTTCTTTAAGAAAAATGTTTCAGTGGGATTAACTCTGGATTAACACTGTCCTGGTCTAGTATTTCTCCCAAAATGATAACTTGTGCTTAGAAGTTCTTACCCTTTTAAGCATAATGCATGTGTATTTACAATTGCTTTCTTTAGCTTGAATGCATATTGGTTATATGCCTACAAGGTCACAGTGAGAAAAAAGATATGTTCAAGAGTCAAAACTATAAATTGTTCATTCAATTTGCATAAATTTAAATTATTTTTTCTTAAGTCAAATGTAGATATTTGGGACTCACCAAGCTACTTCTTAATACTTACATAATATTGTATTTCAAAAGTAGTTTGCATTCTGCCCTAAAGATAAAAACAGGAAGTTGGCCAAATACACTAGCCAAATTGCATTCCTGGCACAAGAGGGGAATGTTTAGAATTCCTAAATAACTCTTTCCTTAATTGTAAAATACACATAATTCTATAAAAAGTATGAATGTTATTGGAAGTCTGTTGCTAGGATAAATTTATTCCAAACTGGTATTTGTTATCAAAAATGATTTATGACATGTACTCAGTCCAAATAAATGTAGAGAGCACTACAGGAGGCATTGCGTTGTGAGACTCTACAAAGAGCCTTCTTTCTTTCATTAACTTCCACTTTTCGTTGCCATGGCATCCTGTGACAACCATAAATTTTGGAAATTATCACCATCTGCCCACGCCCCCTTCTAAGGTTACACACAAGCCCACTCAAGCAGCCAAAATAACAAATAAAATCTTGATAGGCAATCTTAAAGTTTTTCTTTTAATTATAGATACCTAAGTACATAATATTAGGGCTGGGAATATACTTTAAAAAAAAACAACAACATAAAGATAGTCTTTTGTTGTTGTTGGTTTTTTCCTAAGAAAACAGATGCCTGCAGGAAAGATCATCATTTAATTCCAATGTTCAATTGTTGAAAAGAAAACATGATGATTAAGAATAAATTGAAAGAGTTTTATAAATTTGTCAAAATTAATAAATTTCCTTTTCACAGGACCAATTTTGGCAATGTCAAAGGTAGATTTGCATTGTTTATACATTTCAAATGGTAAGACTGGGAGTCCAAAAGTACGGGTCAATCGTCACAAGTTACAGTTTAAATCTTAGAAAGGATTTGAGATTTTAAGGGCAGGAGTTGTTTCTTTTCTTTCTTTGTTTTCTTGAGGCTTAAATGCTTGTTTGTTTGTTTCACTAGTTTTAGAAACATGATTTCCAAGCTTCTTAAAGATACCGATCTAACTATAGACTCTTGGAAATAAATTTTTAAAATTCCAAAGCCACAGGTTAAAACCATGGTAGAAACATCATCAAACTAGTTTGCTTAATACCAGCAAAACTGATATGTAACTTCTTCATCATGTTTAAAAAAATAACTAACACACTTCACATTCCCCATCTTAGGAAGAAAAAAAAATGTGTGTGTATGTATATACGTGTGTGTGTGTTTAAAGTCACAAATATAGAAAAGAAAGTAGCAAGTAAAAAAAAAAAAGTCCTGGGAAATAAAATTCTATACATTCATAGTGGATTATGTTCCCTGAATACACTAAATTTTCCTTGGAAGAAAAGCGTTACACTCTTTTAAGAACTGTAAGATTTCTTTTAGACCATTAGATTTTCAGTTAATGTTTCAAGTGAGTAAACAGTCCAAGGGATGGAGGTATTAGTCTGTGTTCAACTAAAATCTAAACTTCTCCATCTAGAAAAATTCTATGCAGAAAGAGCAATCACACAATATATTAAGATAACAGCATTCATATGTAACAGTCAAATTCCTGGCAGGTACAAATCTATGGACAATCTCTGAAAGTTGAAAGTAAGTGAAATATACATCGAATTTAAGAAACAAAACAGATGAACACAGGAGAAAGGAAGAAAAGAGAGCAAGAGAGAGAGAGAGGGAAGGAGTCAAACCATAAGAGACTCTTTTTTTTTTAATTAATTTTTTATTTTTTATAAACATATATTTTTATCCCCAGGGGTACAGGTCTGTGAATCACCAGGTTTACACACTTCACAGACCATAAGAGACTCTTAACCATAGAGAACAAACTGAGGGTTGCTGAGGGGGCGGTGGATGGGAGGAGGGCTACAGGCATCACGGATATTAACGGGGGCACTTGTGATGGGCACTGGCTGTTATATGTCCGTGTTGACACAAATTCTACTCCCGAAACTAGTATTACACTATATGTAAACCAACTAAAATTTAAATTAAAAACTTGGAACAAATAAAAAAGAAAGTAAGTGAAATAGTAATAAGTAAAGTCATGTTCCCCATGTCTTAAAGTCATTCGCTGGGCTCTAGAGAGCACTGAACTGTTCAAAACCTACTTTTCAACCCATTTTGCTCTCATGATTGAGCCTCTGTTTCCTCATCTTTTTCTAGAACATGACTCTTTAGGGTCTGTATCAATATAATGCTTAATAAGCTTAAAAGAAATTCTGGTTTCTGGGTTCACAATATACGAGGAAGAACAAAAGTAAACAAACAAAAATATGAGAACAGGACAGCAATTGAAATACATAAAATTGATCCTACTTCAAAAATAAATGTTCCTGGGGCGCCTGGTGGCTCAGTGGGTTAAGGCCTCTGCCTTCAGCTCAGGTCATGATCCCAGGGTCCTGGGATCAAGCCCCACATCGGGTTCTCTGCTCAGCTGGGAGACTGCTTCCCCCTCTCTCTCTGCCTGCCTCTCTGCCTACTTGTTATCTCTGCCTGTGAAATAAATAAATAAAATCTTTTAAAAATTTTTAAAAATTAAAAAATAAATGTGCCTAATAATGAGTCAAGTTTAAATTATCTTTGGTGTCTCTGTTCACCAAACCAGCGAAGTATGTAATATATTTCAGAAAGGGGTCTATTGAAAATAACTAATATTTTGATTTTCAGTTTGGGCATATGATCATCAGTTGTTTAGAAATTTTACTTACCCTGAGGTTACTCTTTGGTGTTAACTATGTGAGGTATTGCTATACTTAGACTGTGATAAAATCATCTTATTTCCTCATTACTTTTGTAATGAACTATTTATTGTCTTCCCCTTGAAATATTAAATGTTGGCAGACAATTTGGAACCAGATCTTCCCTATCTTAATATGAATAAAATCTAAAATACTTTTCACCCATAAGATACCTGCAACACAAACTTTTCAAATACAGAATATGACTATTAAAATGATTTTTTAATCCCCATAACACAGTTCACTGAGAACTTAATTAAGTCAACAATTCTTTCTTCTAGCACACCTGAGTCTTTCAAGCATAAAACATGAACAGTTAAGATTTTAGTTACATCTAGCCTATGTGGTACCAAAAAAATCGCCAAATTTTCAGATCAGGAAGTTTTATCTACTTAAATAATACCAGTTAAATTTAACAAAGCACTGTCAATTTCTTTTCTGAATCTCAAATTTGGAATTAGAATTTTAGCCAGTAGAATTCAATCACTTGAGGAACATGACTAATTAAACACATGGAAATGATGATACTCATTCTGTAACTGGGTCATTTTCAACTATTGATTTCATTTATCTATGTCTCAATTTTTCATCTGCAAAATTAGCATAAAAATACAACACTCCGTGGCACTTAAAATAATTTGCTGCTAAGTATATACCATGGTACCTTACTGAAAAAAATTAAATATGTAAAATGAAGAAATAGTTTCAAATTCAGCTCAACAGATGTTTGATAAAGGTCCACAAAGGTGAAAGAACCATTCAGATGTTCTCACAAAAATAAAGGTGAATTAAAATTGTCATACTTTCAAAAAGCTCTCTACCAAATATGAACTATGAAATCAGGTTATCCATGATAGTATCATAGCATAGAGAAAGAGAAATGTAACAAAATAAAAAGAAAACACTGATATGGGAATTCAGAGAAAAGAGGAAGACTCTCTCCCCATCTTGCCAGCTTATCCTTCTGTATTAGTTTGTGTTAATGGCGATTGTGTTTATACATATATCTCCCCAATAAACTCCTGTGATGGTAAGAATGAATACAAGTGAAATCATGACAATTATTATTTTAATTTGCTCATTGGTCTGGATGAAACACGGAAAGTGGGCAAACATGTGTAAGTAAATTAAAGCCTCAATGAACACATCCAAGTGGTAGAACCAAATGAGTTATTTTCATATCTAGTGCATTATTAAAGTTATTGATGGTGTGGAACTTATGCAATCAGGACTATTTTTTCTTTTCTTGAATGTTTTTAAAATTCTGGAAATGAACATCTTTCAGAGGTTTCTAATGGAAATGTATTCACACTATAGTTTGAAAAAATAGATATTTTATTGACATAATTAGTCTTGTTTGGATGCGTTTCAATTTTTTTCAGAATTCTTCTGAATGAAAACATAAATTTAGAACCCAGAGACCTGGGTTTGAATAACCACTAACAGTTATAAGCTAATTGACCTTGGGAGAGTCACTTGACTACTTACCAGGAAAATATGGATAATAGTTTGTTGTTTGAAATTAGTGAGAGGATTAAGTAGAATCACTCCTAGCACGGTGTTCAATTTAGCTTCTTTCACTTTATTTTAAATAAAGAAATGATGATAACCACAATGCAAATTTGCAAGAAATTCTCATCAACAACACAATATTAGTGTGTACAAAACACAATTGATGAGTATAAATACCTATGTAAACATACATACACACATATAAGAACTATGGCATCGGCTGACTTTTAATGTTTTTGTCATAAATGGGTAGTATTCTTACCTGTTGGTGGGATTATCCCAGGAGACATGAGGCCAGGGACAGAATGTGGCATGATATGAGAGTTCTCTGGAGAGGTGACACTTTGAGTCCTCTTAGGAGGCCTTCCAGGTCTAGAACTGAAACAAACAAACAAAAAATTTTTACAATTAAGCTGTTGTCTTACACATCATTTCAAAGTTGTTTCAAGTGGTAACATGGACTGTAAATAAATTTGTTTCAAGGACGGTTGCTTTTGCAGTTAGATGTAATAGACTTCCATCACTAATTAGATTACATGCTGAATTCATTTTCCTCATTGAAGATCAGCCACTCTTGATGCATAATTCATAGCCTGCACCTCGTTACCTGCTTCTTCATATTAATATCTATACACAGTTTGAATTGCCTCGTTTGCATATGCTAAAGTTCTGCATGCAGCCTTCAGCACGAAAATTATGCACTAACTTGTAATAATTATTACAGTCAGCCTGCTATTGATTTATGAGACTTTTAAAAACCAAATATGTGTAGTACTTGTAATGAATGATATTTTAAGGTTCTTCAGGAAATTAAAAGGCAATGGCTGCCTAAGGAAATGTTCTGCTTGTTTGATTTAATACTACAGTTAGCTGGGAGGTGGAATGAAAGAGTGATTCAGACCTATAGCACATTTTTCGATGATATGTTTTATTACTTCGCACTGCTAGCCTGATATCTTGATGATAAATGACAATACATATCTAATGTGTGAAAAGGTCTTGCAATTTCTTTATTTTTTGTCATTTAAAAGATAAGTCAAGTTATCATTTAACCCTATTTTATTTAAATGAACAGCCCCACTAGGTTGCTTTACTTTTAATACGCTAAAATAAATTGGAAAGGCTTAGGATTATTTGCAGGACATCGCTGAGAAACTGCCAGTGTAACATCTTATATCTGCCTTTAGGATACATAAAAATACATCGTGTTTGTGTTTTAGTGGTACTTGTCCTTTATATACTTATTGCATGAAATTAACTTTTAAAATTTTAAAAGCACAAAGCATAAGGTGAAAAGGAGGTAAGGGTTTGCTATTTTTGCATAAGAACAACATGAAGAATACAATGTTAGCAATTCTTGAAACAAACACCCTTAGCATTATGTTTCTCCTTTCTGTGCCTGTATCATGAATATGCTTTTATGAAATGCTTTTCCATCATATGGCCAGTATGTGCCTAGACATCTCAGAACCACCGGAAAGAGCCTTCCTAAGTTCACATTTTCATGTTACCTCAACTGAGATCCTTTGCCTCATCAGAAGAGTCAAAGATCTTGCCTTTATTATTTAGTGTAAGTAATATATGTGATCATTTAACAAACAATTATTAAGCACTTGTTGTTTCAAAGCAGTACGCTGTGATTTCAATCACGGTGTCCACTGTGATTAATTTGGGAGAATGGGTTCTTTAGCTTTCAGGAGTTTATGCTTATGCCTAAGGGGGACAATCTGGTGCATAAATAACTATGGCATACACCAGAATGCGCTAAGTGTCATAAGAAAGTCACAAGCTGAATACTAATTGGAGGTTAGGCTAGATGATGATACTTCCATGTAGAGGAAAGCAAGATAAGATTTCATGGCAGTAGAAGCATTAGAAGAGAATTCTGCAGGAAGAGTTAGGCAGCTATGGAGAGGAAAAGAATGGAAGAAAAGTGTGCTCCAGTGAGAATATGAGAGATGAATGGAAACATGACAATGTATGAATGTGCAGGGTTATCTCCAATGAGCTAAAAGAAGTCAAGGAAGAGGAGGAACAAAGATGGATAATACCAAATTTACTGCCTGGGTCAGAATCCTGAAGGGCTTTGAACCAAAAGCAAGGAGACTGTGAGTTTGTTTTGCTATTCCATAAGGACTTTCTCCCGCATAGTGTAATAACTGTCTGGCTACTTATTCTTATCTGTTATTATCATTCTTTATCTTCAGCTGTTTCTTTAACTTTGGTTACTTGCCTAGGGTTAATCAACAGCCCTCTGATAATCGTCATTCTTCCTGAGTAATCCTGCTACTGACATCCCTGAGATGCTGAGGAATAATGGCTAAATGTGTATCTACAATCTAGGTCTTCCTCCTGGGATTCAGACAGATTAATGCCTGTCTACCGGAAATCTCTGCTTAGATGTTCTTTGATAATCTAAGACTCAGCTTGTCCAAATCTGGACTCAGCATCTTCCCCCATTAAAACCTATCTCTCTTTCCCTGGTTCAGCAAAATGGAACCTAACTGACTAAGCCAAAAATCCAGGACTCAGCTGTGTCTCCCCTGCCAACCTTGTACACTCAAATATCATCTCAATGAAGATGTCTCTCTGATCCATTCTCCTTTCTCTAACCCTGCTTCTATCTTCCAGGTCAATCCCTCATTTCTTACTTGATCTACTATTACAGTCTTCTGAACTCTCCTAAGATCTACCTCCATGCCTGCGGAGTCCATATGTAGCCTATAAAGCCTAGAGTCCAGAGTTGGGACAACTCTCCACACTGATCTCAAGAGGATTTTTCCTAAAATGCTAATTTGATCATGTTTTCCATTTGCATAAACATATCAGTAGTTCTCCGTAAGATTTACACTCCTTACCATGGCTGCAAAGGCTTCCAATGCTTAGCCCGTGCCTACTTTTCCAATTGCACCATTTTATTCTTACATTCGTGTGCCCTCTGCTACCCCAAGTGCAGAGTGTCACAAGTTGCTTTGGTCACCCATTTATACCACCTTTATAAATGCTGCTTCCCTTGTCCCCAAGGACTTTTCTACACGAACTCACCGTCATCCCCATCTCACCCGGCTAAACTTGGCTAAACTTTTACGATCCTACTTACTAACCACTTCTAGTTAGTATGCTTTATATGCACCATGATAACCTACGGTGAACAATTCTATCATAGCTCTCTCTGCACTGATCGTAGTAATCTGTGCATTTGTTTTACTCTCCAGCATACATGGCATAAGTGTATAAAATATATCTCTGTGTCCTAAAAACTTAACTCAGTGCCCGGATTACTAATCATTTCTTTTTTTTCCTTTCTTTTCTTTTTTTTTTTTTTTCCTTTCTTTTTTTCTTTTTTCCCCACTGTATGTCTTTAAATAAGTTTTAATCCAATTTAGGAAGTCCTTTCCCCAAAATTCGTCAAGTATTCTACCTCATCCATTCCAGTGGTCTCAAAGTAAGGCCTGACAAAAGTTGGGAATTTTAAGTCTCAGTATAATCCTAAATTACATCAGAGGTCCAGGAAAAAAAGAGATATTGAGAGATCTCAAGCAAGATGCTTTGGGGAAAATGGGAAAGAAAAGGGAAACTAACATTTTAAAGTTTTAGCCTTTTAATTTGTTTTGCTTTTAAAGAAAATGAAACTGTTGAAAAGTACTTTATTATTCAGGCCACAGGAGCTGTCCCCACTGCCCTCCCTCTGGAAGTGGAAGTAAGGCCACTAAGTAGGAACACTTTAGATCCCGCTGTGATTAGAATAGACCCAGTGGGTTCCTTTCACCCCAGATATCTCCTACCCAATCTATCACACTGCCTCCAATTTCACCAGTAGAGATTTACTGCTTTCAGTCTTGAAGCCTTAGATCTTTTAAAGCCTTCCATTAAAATGCAAATACCCCTGGTGGTGGTTACACCCTAAAGCCATCAATGAACACCCTACTGAGGATTACTTTACAATTAGAAGGGAGCACATTTTTCAGATACATACTCAAAGAATGGAGCGGACTGGAAGAAAAGATTTGGAAGGATGGTCAAGTCACTTACCCTTGAATAAGAATTTTCAAGAATAAGACCACTAGAACCTCTCCTTCGAGTTATACGTGACTTCCTGGAGGAGGGGAAGTTACAGGGTTTATTTATTAACGAGACTTTCCTTCACCAACAGTTGGGTTAGGTCCTCTTATTGATGGGTTTGGTAAGCAGTCTTAGTCCCTAACTGCCAGAGGGTTTGTCTCTATGGAAGAGAACTGAAGTGTAACATACTTGAATATTTAAATTACTTTCCACAGAACTTTAGGCAAATTCTCAGAACCAGTATGGTACTGTGACCTTCTGGCCACACAGATACTGCCTTGATAACTCTATCTTCAAATTCTGGCTCTACTAATTTACTAGAAAAGGGTGGCTTTGATCAAGCCATAGGTTAGCTGTAACTTCTTTGAAAACATCCGATTAAATTAGGATTTTTTTTTTTTTAAGTGGACCTGTTTACTTTGTAAGAAAGAAGTTACTCTTGGAAAGAAAAATAAACACTTAACTGAAAAGAGGAAATGAAACAATTAGCAAAAGCATTTCCTGTTGGAAGGATCAACAGCCTCAGTAGTAGCCACCTTCAAGCCTCCTTATCTATAACAGTAACCCGGCTCTACCCCAGAGGATTAGAACAGCTGAACTTTCCTAGTTCTAATCAAAGCAGAAGACCTCACTTAAATAAATTATTACCCTTAACAGCTTGAATGAAATCAAATTTATGACTTTGGTAATTGTTTTTGCCAGCTTTACACATGAGCCATGGTGCAGTCTTTAGTATTTTCAACCATCTGCATTATAAGAGAAGAGCAATGGCTTAGAGATGTCCAAATCCACACTTAATATCTCACTTACTTAGGAATCCACCCAGGCATGCTCTCTCCCACAGCTCTTGAATAAAAAATCTTTCTTTTCCTAACGGATCCCTGGGCAGATGTCTCTCCTTAGTTCACTCCATTAAATCAGTCTCATGCTAATTTCTGTCTCTCTCCCACAACTGTATAATGTTTACCAACTCTTCCTGGTCCTTTATCATACTTATTCAGGGTGAAGTAAAAAATCCAACTTAACAAAAGAAAACTAAAGTGATATGACTTAATAAGCAGCTAAGTGCATCCAAAGAGTGGAGGCATTTAAAATGTTAGAGGGAGGGTACATCACAGAGTCTGCAATTGCCCAGTCTTCTCCATAGACATCATCTTCTGCTAATCTTTTCAGTAGTTTTTGAGAAATTAAGTTTGATTTCCTTTCTGAGAGTTGGAACAGAGAAACATGTAAAATCCAGAGAGACTGTGATAAGTTATTAATTAGGAAATGCAAAAGTAGCTGCCTAGCAGAAATTTTGGTTCCAAATGCTACCAGCTTAAAGCAGCGTTCCATTCAAACATTCAATTCATTCATCCATCTATCTGAGAGAAGGGAGGTACTGTAGGACAAGCAATGGGCTAGATACTAGCATTGCAAGAATAAAGAAACGCTCCCTTCTTTGGGGAGGAAGACAAAATGAAATCGCCTGTGGGATTATAGCACTGAAATACACGGCAGCAAGTGAGCATTGATTCTAGTCTTGGAATACAAACAAGAATTTACAGGTGAAAGTCGCTTGCTCCATGAATTGACAAGAGTTCATTTGCCTTCTCCCCAGGAAAATTCCAATTGCGTGTTTACAGTCTGCAAATTTTTTTCCAGTAAACTACTTCAACAAAGCCAAGTGAAAATACATGAGAACAATGACTAAACATATAGTCAAATATATGATACACGTACACACACACACACACACAAACACATATTCATATTTCTAAAAGGAAAGGTACAATTTCCTTAAGATTTACATATCCACTTGAACATTTTGAAGTCATGAAGAGTGATGTTTTTAAAGAGATTATGAGAAAATGCTTATGCCCTAAGTGGAATGAAAAAAGCAAGATAAAACCTGCAGATATATATATACTGGAGCACAAGAGGGAGAGGGAAATTAAGTAAAAAAAGCAATGAACATATATTGAAAAAAGACTGGAAAGAAACATACTAAAATATTAGAAGGGGAGGCACCTGAGTGGCTCAGTGGGTTAAAGCCTCTGCCTTCAGCTCAGGTCATGATCCCAGGGTCCTGGGATGGAGCCCTGCATCAGGCTCTCTGCTCAGCAGGGAGCCTGCTTCCTCCTCCTCTCTTTCTCTCTCTCTCTGCCTGCCTCTCTGCCTATTTGTGATCTCTGTCAAATAAAATAAAATAAAATAAAATATTAGAAGGGATAATTGCTGGTTAAAGTAATACATATTTTTTCTATATCTGGAGATTACAGATAATCTGTCAAAAGCATATCTTAATTTAAAATATAAAAACAAACTGTTTCACATTCATTTAACATTTGAATGACTGGCCATATTTTTTAGATAATTCATTGTGGACAAACTATGATCCTAGCTAAACTTGATCAGTGCCTGAGATTTACCTCTACACATAGCAGAAACTAGATACCATATATGTGCTGCCAAAGCGAGCAAAGGAAGGTACCTAGATACAATTTATCCTCTTGATCTTTATTCTGTCATTCAGTTCTAAAACATGTAATAAAAATTAGATAATTGTACATAAAAATATTACTCTTGTGAGAACTATAAAATTAATCTAAAATATGTAAAGTACAAATAATCATTGATCTCTTCCAGATTAAATCAACCTCATAAAATAAATCCATCAAAATAGAAAGTGCAAAGAACCTCTGAAGATTAACATGTGTATACATTTCACTAAAAGAAGCAGAGGATTCACAATCCTCAGTTTACAAACAGGTACTTCTCCTTTAGAAAGAGCTTGTTAACTTGCTAGCTGAACTTTTTTTCAGCTTTCTGAAAGACAACAATATGAATAATCCAGAAAGTCTATGGTCACTGTATTTTCTCTTTGCATGGAGTTTTTTGTTTTGTTTTGTTTTGTTTTGTTTTTGCTATAGACAGCAAAAGTTTGAAGGATACATTACTTTTTTTGCAATGATGGCAAATGTGAGCACTTACTCAATCTCATTTCTCTCATTGGTTTGGACTTTCTGTGTTTTCTGTATAGGTGTGTTTCCCCAGCAATGTGTATTTCACAGTACAAATTGATTATGAACTAACTCATCACAGAGATGATTTTCCATAGTCACCAAAATACCAAGTTCCACAGAGCAGACACTGAAAATATCACCAGCTGACACTTGAGGAGCACCCTCAGATCACTGCTCACGAGCCCAAAGCACCCAAGAGTCCTTCATCTCTTTATAGGTCAAGTATTATAAACTGAACTGTGCTTCCCTCCACATCCAAGTGCATACCCTAACCCTAATGTGATGGTATTTGGAGATGGGACCTTTAGGAGGTAATTATGCTTAGATGAGGATGTATCAGTGAGGACCTCAGGATGAGATTCGGGCCTTGTAATTAGAGACACCAGAATGTTTGTTTGCTCTCTCTCTTAGCTACTTGAGGACACAGTAGGAAGGAAGGCCATCTACAACCGGTAAAGAGAGCCACCCCCCAAAAAACTGACCATGCTAGTACCCTAATCTCAGACTGCCCCTCCAGATCTATGAGAAAATAATTTTCTGTTTTTCAAGTCACCCAGGCTATGCTATTTTGTTATGGCAACCTGAGCAAGACTAAGACAGAAGAAAATTCTGGATATAACTAAACAAATACATATACAAACACAAAATAAAATTTCCTTTGAAAAAGAATATAAATTAATTTTTTAAAAATGCTCTGTGCTCAAATGAATTTGGGATATGCTTAGTTAATCCTATTCAATGGGCATGTGTGTTGTGGAAGCACTTCAGAAATTCCCTAAGCTTTTAATATTTTTGTTTTGTGGGACAATTTCTCAGAGTTTTCACTATGCTGATATGTATTATAAATCTCTAAGAATGTGTTAAAATAGGCAATCATGAAACTTGGTTTGTCATGAAAAACAGTTATTTCCAGTGAGGTTGTTTAGAGACTTGTGCCCTAGTGGAATATGTTCTTCCTCACAGTATGCTGATATTTAAATCATGGAAATCCCTCATGCCTCTATATTACCAAGCCATGCTGCGTCATATGTCACATGGCAATTGTCACTTGTGAATTATTTCCTAAGGACTAGAAAAGCAGGAATTCAGAATGATTTCAGAGTTGAAATAAGACTTGATAATTACTCAAAACAGAAGGTTAACGTGAATAAACTGAAATCATCACCAACAAAAAATAACTGGGAGTTAAAATTAGCTACTTTGGTGAGGAAGAGTTATTGTTGCCTCTGACTTTGAAACTCACACTATCCAGGCCTGAAACAGTATCAGAAATTTGACACAAAACCTGTTGCACAGATCACTCACAAAATATCTGAGTCTCCACCTTCATTAGAGCTATTAAATACTGAATAAGAAATTATCCCCAAGAGAGTTCTAACATATTAGAATATGACTAAGATATTCTTAAGCATTTGTATATTGAGTTAATAAATGGCAGCCAAAATGCTTAAAAGAGTCCCTGTTGGACAGGTTATATACTTGGGATAATCTAGTCCTTAGGTTTACAAGCCCCTCTCCCCCTTTTTAGAATCTATACATAAGGGCCACATTAAAAAATTCTTTAAAATTAATGTAATGTATTTAGTTATATTAATCTCAGAACTAATATAATAACCCTAGTTTTTATTTCTTAATTTAGGGAATATGTTTTTTAAGATTAACTTTTATCAAGGCATATTATATGAATTATTTACTTACATCAATGATAAATGACACCTTAAAAGTAAATGTAGTGATTCATCATAAAAATACATTCAGATTGTATTAATATTTTGTGGATTAAAAAGCAGTTTAATGTAACTTAAAGTTTTAATTAAAAATATGAATGTTAATATTATTTATTTTTACCTTTCTGTAACATATACTGTACAACCACATACATGATATTTCTTCCAGGGAGTACATTTTTTGCAAATGTCATTTAGCAACATGTTTGTCTAGAAGGCTAAATACTTTTAACCTTTTAATCAACTTATAATTTTCTCTTCTTCTCAGAAGACTTTTAAGGCACAGATTGGTCTACCACAAAAGATCTTTTTTATAATTATCTGCAAAGAATGACTATGATCCCTTAAGAGACAAATCCCAGAATAATTAGAAACAATAGTACGTGACTTTCTTAAGATTTTAAGAAGAATTAATAGTTTATTGGCTTCTTTTTCACAGTTCCTGTCATACCTCAAAACCATATTTTATGAAATTTAAATTTAATATTAAAAGATATTCCAACTAAAAGAGGCAGTATCAAAACTAATATTTAATAGAAACTATAGGCTCCATAGTCACACAAAAAAGCTTTATTTCTTAAAATTTTTCAATTTAAATTTCAAATTCAATAGATCTTCTTTATAATTTCTATTAGCTAGATTTTGTTTGAACCAATAGCGATGCATTAAGTATTTTATTTCACTGGAATATACCATGACCTGTTCCTAAATGTGCAGTGGCTCTGGTTGACTATAATCTGTTCTTATAGATTATCTTGAATTTGACCCCAAAATACTCCCAGTTGCTCTAATCGCAACGTAATTTTCAACTCTCTCCTCTGTAGGAGAAGCCATTTCCAACACTCTGAATGACCTCTTCCCAAATGCTTTCATTTTACTGTGAATAGTGTATATAATAACAAAATAATCACAGATGTATTATATTACCTAACTGGTAGGCAGGCACTGGGCTAAGTTCACTATGTGATCTAACTCTTAATATTTGTAACAAAGCTTTGAGATAGGTATTATCATTATTATTATCCTTATTTTACTAAAATTGAAACACAAGAAAGTAAAATGCAATACTCAATATCCCACATATAATAGTAGAGTGGGGTTGGGATGGGGTAGGATAAATAGGCAAAGTGTGGAGGTTTCTTAGGGCAGAGAAAATACTATACATGATACATTAAATGTGGATATGGATCATTATACATTTGTCCAAACCCATGGAATATACAATACCAAGAATGGACCCTAATGTAAACTACGGACTGAGTTATTACGATGTGTCAATGTAGATTCATTAATTGTCACAAATGTACCTCTCCAGTGGGGGAAATGTTGACAGTGCAGAAGGTTGTGCCCGTGTGAAGGCAGAGGGTATATGGAAATCTCTGTATGTTCTGCTCAATTCTGCTGTAAACCTAAAACTGCTCTAAAAAAATGTCTTTTAAAAAAGTTATAGAGCCAGGTTGTGAACCAAAGCAATCTGATCCAGAGGCCAAGCCCTGAGCACCACACAATCTGCCTCTGTAGGATATTTGTTTGTTCATTTAGTCAACAAACATTAAATGTTAATGTGCATGACCTTCTAATGTGTTCTGGAAATACCAATAAGATACTGTCCCTGAGTTCAAGTAGCTCAGTCTATTTTTGGAAATAGATGTATAAAGAATTACAATAAATCATGTTAAATACTGCAGTAAAAGTTCCAAGGGAGTGTTGTAGGAACATCACAGTAGGGGTTCCTCTGGAAGGAAGAGATATCAGCAAACAGGAGTTAATCAACTGAAGAAGGAGAGAAGGATTGAGTAATAAAATGTCCATAGAAGCACAGCTCTTCCTTACACACAGACACAAACAAACACTTCTGTAATGCAATCCTGAATTACTCAACTCCATGCTCATCTTTTCTTCCTTAAAATGCTAAGTATCACATGGTCTAGCATGTAATCTTTTTCAAATAGTTTCATAAATCATAATTCATTTCTCCACATTGTCTCCATACTTCTGACCCTGAGAAATATGCTAGACATGTTGGTAGGCACTGATTTTTGGTAAAATGTCTTTAAGACATTATGATTCATTTATCTACTTTAGATGTATGTATGTTGTAAATGTTTCATTTTAGGGGTATTCAAAAACAAGTTGGTGTTATGTAATCAATTGTGTGGATGAAATCTGACTCAGTAATTAATCCATGCCCCTTTCAATATTTTACTCTGACAGGGGTTTGTACCCAGAACAAGGAGACTCATTAATGATTTAACTGAGTTTTATCATTTTTCTATAAGTCTTATCTCAATCTTGATCATACTTGCTACTACATTTTGTTTTTTTAAGTACACTGTAGGCTCAGTGCAAGGTTTGAACTCGCAACCTCAAGATCAAAAGTTACATGCTCTACTGACCAAGCCAGCCAGGCACCCCTACTACATATTCTTTTTTTTTTTTTTTTAAAGATTTTATTTATTTATTTGACAGAGAGAAATCACAAGTAGATGGAGAGGCAGGCAGAGAGAGAGAGAGAGAGAAGCAGGCTCCCTGCCGAGCAGAGAGCCCGATACGGGACTCGATCCCAGGGCCCTGAGATCATGACCTGAGCCGAAGGCAGCAGCTTAACCCACTGAGCCACCCAGGCGCCCCTACATATTCTTAATATACAAGATTAAAAATATTTTATAAAGAAATAATCACTAACCAACAACAATAAGGATGGGGGGGGAACTATAGTAAATGTGCATTAGTCTTGATGTTCTAAAGCAATCAGAATCATAAATTTCTGGTAAAGTAAATCTTTACAGAAAAAAGCCATTTGGTGTAAACCTCTACACTGATAAATTACAAAAGTAGATGCAATAGTTATGTTTGGATTAAACTACTGGTGCTTAGAGATGTAGCTTCAAATGCAGGTTAAAAACAGACTCTATGAAATCAGAACTAAGAAAAATCTTGTCTTCCTGCTTGTGAATGCAGAGGGAAGATGGCTGGCTCAACCTAAAATACATGTTTTCACCTTCCACTGACAAGTTATTTGTTTGCTACAGCTGAAGAAAATGTACATAACTAATTTATCTGAGAAACCTGTTAGGAAACAAAATACAATCACCATTCCCCTCCACTGTGTAATGCATGGGGAGCTGTCAAGAAATGCAGTCGAGGAGCACAGAAATTCAGATACCACCCCCAGAAATCAGAGACCTCCTGACAACTTTTTAATACTCCTAGGAGAATTCTAGGTCTATGAAGTAATGAAAGGATTATATTAAGTCAGACAAAGGTATGCTGTTTCCAGCCTGCAGAGATTTAATAACATGCTTAATTCATTATCTGACATAGATGTTACATAAGCACCAAACATTGCTATTAATATGATTTACATTAATTGAATTCTATTTAATACTTTATGAAAGTGTTTTCTTTAATGAATGGCCTTTTAATACTAATGCTCAATATTATAAGAAATTATGATATAAACTGCCTGTACCACAGAGTTGAAGAAGACATCGACAATTGTCCTTTCAAGCTTGAATAGACATTGTTTTATCAGGGGAGTTTCTTTTTTTTTCTAGAGTACTGTGCAGAGGCTGTTCTTTAAATCCCAATCATTATGTTAATTCCAGAATTTCCACGTTTATTTATCCATACCTAAATCATAATCTAAAATGCTAAAAAAAGTATTGCCTTAATGGTGTTACTTAAAAAGACAAAATGATAAGGGGTTACATTTAGAGCTGACGTATTTATATGTACCAGGAATTCTTCTGAGCACCTCATGTGTATCCTTTCATTTAATTCAATAATTTGGTAAGTTAGAAATATTTCTATTCTATAAATATGAGAACTCAGGCAACGATGTGTTAAACGTAGTGTTACTATGAATAAAAGTATAGATCTTATTCCTTGGCTCAAATGGAAACACTGTTTTATGGTTAAGTATTGTGGCCAGCATTATTTTACAGAGAATTCTAGGAAAATAACAGCTATTACATTTATTTTTTAAAACAAATGATAAAATTCTGTATTTCACTTGATTTCTTTATCTACTGATTAGAAGGGCTTTCTGATATCTAGAACTCTGCCTCAGATGCATGCTCAGAAAAAAGGATTCTCAAAGTCCATGAGTTTCCATCTGATGACACATTCCAATGTGCTCCTTTCTTCAACAGTATGATAGCCCACAGACATGTGTTTGGTAACCACCGGGTACAAAGACCCATCCTCGAAACTATAACAGAGAAAATGACAACAAAATACAATCTTTTCTCCAAAAAGGAATTTCCTATTGGTCGAATATACAGTTACTTAGGATACTAAGTCTCAAGTGATTAAAAAATAGGATAAATTTTCAAATACTATTAAAAGGGAATTAGCATTTGCAGTGGGTCTTGAAATGTGTGGATTTTGACTGATGGAGGTAAGTGAGAAGGCATTAAAGGTTTCAAACAGCATGATCATGGGCTCTAAGGCAAAGAGTAAGTGGAGAATGAGAAATGATGGCTAGGTTATGGCCTCAGTAGATGCTCCATTTGTACAGAATTTCTAGAACATCTTTGTAGATTTTGTATGCTTCTTATGTGCTTTACAGTTTTGGTTATAGTGTAAGACCTTTGAGAGAGTAGCCAAGGCTTGTTTTCTCTGTAGCTCTCCCTGACCTTCCAGTACAGAGGGCAATTAATTGTGTGAATTCTGTGGTACTAATACAACTAAAAGGAGTGGGAAAGCTTGGTAACTGAAGGACATACTGCAAAAGGCAAGACAAATATTGAGGGTCTAAGAGTGGGCATTCAAAAAGGGCAAAGCATCAACTAATTATAGCATTCATCCTTAGGAAGTGATAGTATGTGAAATGTGATGGCTCACGATTTTGTAGATTTTCGTGATGAGATTTGAGTGAAAATTAAGTTAGCTGTTATTGTCAAGGTAGAGATGAAAAATCATCAGATTTAATAATAACTGAATTTAGTATATGATTGCCATTATGCTATATACTTTGATAGGCATTGTATGATTTAAACTTCACAGTAATGGTATCAGAAAAATGTTGTCCTTGGGCCCATTTTACAGATGATTAGAATGATGAGAGAAGAAGAAGTAACTTGAATAGACCATAAACTGCTAAGTTAGAAGAGCTGAGTAATATCAGGTCGTCCAGCCAAATTCCACTCTGAATGGCCATACTAATCATAGAAATATTTCAGCTCTGAAGAAATTTACATTAGAAGTAGGTAGCCATATAGAGATGAATTTTTGAAATTTACTTTCAAGGTTTTATTTCTATTCTGCAACTCCAAATGTATTTATCATTTTGATTTACATGCACTATTTTGAAAAATAACTGAACGTTCCTGCCTCCATACCTTTCCACCTGCTGTTGCTGCTTTCTGGAATGCTCTTCAGTTAGAGATCTCCAAGACTCACCTTCCCTAACCCCCACACATACGTCACTGGGTCCAGTTAATGGTTCTACTCCTTCACCCCAGTGTAGGTTTAGCCTGAGTATTGTTTAGAAAAACTATATACTTATGTGCTCATTAGCAACTGTGATTTGTCCAGATAGCCTCCTTGGGGGAAAGAATTTTTGAATGTTTTGTTCACTGCTATGTCCCCAAAACATAGGAAGATTGAGGGCTTAATAAGTACCTATTAAAGGAAAAAAATGAATGGATGGGCAAAGGAAGGAATAGAAGCTCACTGTTGGTCTATGGCCTTCCGAATCTACATTGTCTTCATAGCATTTAAGTACCTGAGGGGCTGGGGCTATGACATGTCTAAGTGTTTTGTATGGTGTAAGTTTCATAATGATGATAAAGTGGAAGGGCGCTGAGTCTGTGTGCTCTTTGCATTATCCTACCTCTACCTAACCGAATACTCTGGATCTTAGTGTTTCAAAGTGATGTGGTTGGGAAAAGAATATTCCATGAATTTTTAAACTAATTGCAATATGTGGAGCTAGAAATCGTCAGTGAGAGTATCCCATGCCCAAATACGTACATTTTTGAACTTGGTTTTAAAATCGATCACATCTATTTGAAAATGTAATTCATACTTCCATAATAAGTTGTGCTTTTCTAATCACTTGATTTATTTGATGCATCTACATCCTCATCAAAAATAAACCATCTTGAGACTAAAACTTTCTGATAAGTTCTTGCCTGCATATACACAATGATATACAAGAGTCCTAAAATACTGCATTTAATTACATTGTGAGGTTATATTATTCAAAACATGGAATCAGAACATTTCACTTACTATTTGCGAAGTTGAGACAGATTCCCATTTTATGCACTTAAGTAATTACAGACTTAAAAATTACAAAAGACTAAAAGAAAACTATACTTTGGGTAATAAAGAAATTTATAGGCATGACATTGGTACCAGAAACTACTAAAAAAATAATTGATGGAATTATCTACATAGAAATTAAAAATGTTTTTAGGAAAACTAATGTTGAAAAATTAGTGATAAAATAGAAAAATATATTATCAAAGACAAAAGATTATTGTCCTTATTTTATAAGCAATAGATTCCAAAAACAAATGGCAAAAGAATACAAACAGGAAAAACACAAATAAATAATAATAATAATTTTTTTAAAAAACACATCCTCACTAGTAAAAAGGGAATTCAAGATCAAATTCTGTCCATCAGTTTGGCAAAGATAAAAAATACTAACACAACACTGGTAGAAATACATACATTGCATATTTCTCAAGGACCACTGGGCTAATGTATCATAAGTGCTTTACTTCCCTATTAGTTTTTCGAAATCTTCTGAATATTTGGCAAAGAGCAAGGTCTTGCTTTGTTTTATTTTGCTTTAATGAGAAAGACAATAAAGTAGAGCATCCAAGAGATGGATTCAGTGATACTAAAAGAAAATTATTTTTCAAACACCAGGAAAAACTAACATATAATGCTCTGAAAATATTAAAAGTAAATCGTGCATGTACAGAAGAGTACTTTATTTTAGAAGTGTTAGCATAAAGTGAAGATAAATAATTAGAAGTAGATCCTAGCTTGCCTGCATATTAGGAACATAACCTCTAGACTTTATTGACTAGAAATTATAACTTGGCTATTTGCCTTAGGGCAAGTTTAGCCTCAAAAACTCCTATATATCAAGGGGATCTACAAATGTAAAGAAATATTTTTGACACAAAATATGTCAAAAAGTTAAAAAAATGATGAAAAATGGAGACATGTAAATGGCTAACTGCATTAAAAAACTCTCAGCTTTACTTATACCTTGAGGTGGTCAACTTTGGAATTGCATTTCTTTTTCTTTGTTAACATTTGGTCTGACTTTCTGAAAACTACCTTTCATTTTCCTAAACACAGGGCTTCTTTAGACCTCAAAAATGGATTTTGTTAAATCTTGAGGTTTCCCTGTTTGAGTGAGAAAGAGGAGTATAGTAGCCTCCTTATCTGTGAGGGGGATACATTCTAAGACTCCCAGCGGGTACCTGAAATCACAGATCATATCAAACTCTCTATATATTATGTTTTTTCTTATACATACATACCTATGATGAAGTTTAATTTATAAATTAGGCACAGAGAGCGATTATAACCATAATTTATAATAAAATAGAACTATAACAAAATACTAAAATAAATTATGTAGATATGGTCTCTCCCACTCTTACCTTACTGAGACTCACCCTTCCATCTCTTGAGATGATGTGAGATGATAAAATGCCACCATGATGAAATGAAGTGACAGGAATGATGGGCACTGTGATGTGGTATTAGGCTACTACTGACCTTCTGACATTATGCAAGGGGGATCATCTGCTTCCAGACCATGTTCACATCAGGAAACTGAAGCCACAGATAATGAGGGACTACTATGTATCTCCCTACAAGATATGGCCTCTTTAGTAAGAAACTTCATAGTCTTTTGTTGGGTTTATTGATAAGATTTATTATACCTAAATGGGTGGTGTGTGGTGAGTAGCTTATAAACAACAAAGCCTAGTAGTATGTAAGATATCAAACCTGAACAGGATTTAAAAGGACAATGGTAGAATTTTGCTACAGAAGACATTTTGAATCAATCTAAGGAATTTTTCTGTTTTTCAACTTTCGCACAACACTCTTCATGAGATTGGAAGAAATATTTGAAGGGAATGCCAAAACTCCTATTAACTCTCTCAACTAAATATTGCAGTCAAATGTATAAAACTTCCATAGATTCACTGTGTGTCAAAATGTTAATTGATTTTCATCAAAAAATTTTAAAAGTGATGTTCCTTTCCTTATTTTGCTGGAGTCCTAAATTTGCACAGCATAAAACGGTTGATTGCATGGTCTTAGTTTTAATTGCACCTGTTCTGTTCTGTTTTTGTCACAGGACTTTGCTATACTTCCTTGACTAATGTATTCTGAAATTCTGTGAAAAGCATACTTGTGCACGTGTGCATGCACGCACATGGTTTTGACAAGGCTAGCATTCTCCACGCATGCTAAAGCCAAAGGAAATGGCAAATGGATGGAGAAAAAAGAAAAGACCAAGAAATAAAAAATGGATCTCAGCAAGAACTGGGAGACCTTCCTTCTGTTGAGAAAGCAAGCTCAGGGAAAGATGACAAGAAATAGACAACCTTATTTTATAGGGTTACACTTACAGAAGTGCCATCGAGTAGGTTAGATCACTGAGACTGGACTAGCGCCATATACACAGATCTACTAATAGTCTAATACTGGGGAAAGGAAGATGTCCTTATCTTTTTTCCCCTTTGTAGAACCAGAGTAAATAAAATGCAAACTTCATGTTTGAAAATAATAATTAATGAAAGATGATGTTTCCAAACATTTCTCATCCCTCACCAGATCTTAGCCTTCATTGGTTAAGAGAAGTTCAAAAAACTTAACTTTTAATAAGTTAAAAGCAAGATCCAATCATTTTGACTTTAAATTAACTGCACTTACTTTAAAGGCTTCTAAATTTTAACTTTAACTAGTTAATTATTTTCTAGTGACTTTTCCTGAATTATAGATTAAAGAATACAAAACCAGCCCTCGACCTAAAATCTAAAATCAGACTTGCTAATAACCCTTTATCAGCTCTCCTTGATCTTTAAGCATGTAGCAGATATTCATAACTTGCAGAAGTACTGATACACACGTACATGTGAAATTGAGGTACACACTAAAAGCTCTTAACTGACAGCAGTGTTACTTAACAGAAGCACAGATGCATTTAAGTAATCTTTTTTTCATAAATGGTTCTATATATAGGAATCTGTATGAAATCAATAAATATGAATGCTTATTAAACTACTCTATGATCAAGATATTTTCTTAGGTAAGTTTTTAAATCTGAGATATAATAAACTCAGTATGATAGTTGATAATTATTACATTTATAATACATGTAACTTTAGATGGAGTTGTTTTCCCCCAAATGATCCTACTTTATTCACCACTGGGTCTTCCCACAATATACGAATGTGTATCACTCTGTATCCTGTTACAAATTATTTCCTATTTGATGACTTTCTGTGCAGATATATAAGTGAAAATCACTTAAACATCAGAGCACGGAATTCAGAAAGATCAAATGTAAAAGGAAATGGGAAACAGTGAAAGCCTGAAAGGGGAATTGATAAGGAGGTAGTTAAGAGAGTCACTAGGGTTTGAAGAAGAAATTTAAGGTACATATTACAATAATAAAGTAGAAAGAAAATAAAGAGAAATAAAGTTTTAGTGAGGTAGAAAGATAAAAATAAAATTCAGAAGTGATCCTTTGTGAGATGTTAAAGTGTAAGCAGAGAAACAGAATGGTACGTTAATTCTAAGAAAGTAAGTATAAGGACAAATTCAGGTTTCATAATAAGGTGTAAATTCAATTCCATGCTGTTTCATCCTGTGAATTCTGTCGTTGTTTTTAGACATGGGAGCCTACATTCCTGGCTCACTATTCTCCCCCAACATTGCAGTAGTACTTAATTTTTTATGTGATGACCAACTGCCACGACATCATTCCACAGAAGAACCCCTCCAGCTTCATAGCCAACCCCAAATTATATTAATACATTTGTACACACACCACCCCCCACACACAGACAGGTGCGCGTGGATAATATATCCATGCACACAGTGGGCAAGCTTTGGTTTCTGCTATTGTCTTCTCCTTTTGCTCCTCCTCATCAAAAAAAAAAAAGTTTTCAGCACATATTTGAATGAAGCTATGCAAAATCCATGTTCTCTCCATTGTATCCCATGCTGCAGCATTCTATTCTAAAAATCAAGGCCCAAGGAATGTATTTGCTAAACTCAAATATTCACAAGGTACTTGTGAAAAATGTGAAATAAGTTCAATTTTACAAGGACTCTAAAATGCATATCATTTTCATATAAATTTCACCCTTTATGACAGTAAATTAAAGTGAAAATCACGTAGTGTATTTAAATCTACATTTCTAACAAAACGGCTTTCAAAAGTTTGGCGCCAATGAATTATTTTCTTGATTGGTTTAAAGTACTATGAAACAGGGAAGAAAGAAAATAATTCTGGGCTTATATAAACCTCCACCTTCAATAAGCTTAGCAAGCAAACATTAACAAATTTTTTGCATCCTATTTACTGACAACAGTCCTATAAAACAATAAACCTCTGAAAGTAATTACTTTACATTTATTTTTCCTCCACATTGAAGCAGAAAATATTTGTCATGTGAAAGTTAGCATTGAACTCATACAATAATAGAGATTTATTGAGACAAGGAACAAAGTTGATTAAAAAAAATAAAAGCATTGAAATATAACCTAACATCTTTCCTAAAACCATGATAATAATTACCTTAGGAAAAGGTGGTGCTGACCACAGCATAAATGATGCCACTAAATGGAGACTTAATTTTATTTTAAAGGATTAAACCATAAATTACTTCTTAAAAATTAGTGAGACAAAAATAGATTCCTTCTAAAGTCAATTTAATCAATTCACAAGAATTTCATACAGGAGAAAAAATTATTAGACCATAACATTCCAAGAGGTTCTGTGAGAATCATACTGAAGAGCCTTGCCACTCTTATTCAGAAGCTAATTTAGAATATATACAACTAGATTTTCAAATATCTGTTTAACAACTTATATTCTAACATATTTATGGCCATCTCAATGTAGATTTCAAAAGAGTAACTGGTTAGGTTTTCCTCACTTAAAAAAAACAAAAATTGTTCATTTTCCAAAAACTTACTTCTAAATAAGAACTCTAGACCTTCTTACTTGTGTGGAATATGCAGGCTAGCACAAAGGACAGGAAGCATTTAGCAAATTCATGTTGACAAATATATGCTACTCTATTCTCTGTTCACAACTGGCTGTTCCTTCATTGCCCTTGCTCTACTTTCCTGAAGGTAGCATAAGAAAAATACACTTCTTAGTATTAGAAGGCTTTTCTCTTCTTAGAACTTGTTGTGGCCAATGGCATGTGAGCAGATGGGACACATGCCCTGAGCAGAAGTCAACCATGCACTCGTATAGCTCTGCCCCTTCCTGAGCTTCTGCTCTTCCAGGAAAACAGACCCCAATGGACCCCATTAACTTGCCTGACCAGGAGTCCTCAAGTAACATAAGCTAGAAATAAATGTTTATTGTCATTAGCCATTGAGATTTTGGTGGTGTTTGTTGCTGCAGGTAAAGCTGACTATGCAAGATGCATCATAAATACCATCATTATTTGTTGTAACTACTTAAAACAGAAGAGCATTATATAAGCTACAGCTTAACTGCTGATACTATGCATCAAACATACACATACTTTTTGAGAAAAGAAACCCAAGCCCTCAACTCCTATGGGTAGGGTAAGGAATCTACCTAGAATGAACAGAGAATACTAATAAGGGCAAATCTATTCCTCCCAGCTAATTCTCCATTAATTCTTATAGGAGAAGAGAGGATAGAAAGTTGCATTTAGAATGTGGTAACAACTATTTGGAGTTTACACATTAAGATTAGATGGACAGATAAACCTTGACTTACAAAAGACTGTAATCTGATTATTGACAAATGGCTCAAAATCATCTGCCTAAGTACGGGGAGAAAAAGGTAGATACAATCTTAAAATAAGTCAGTACAATTCAAGACTTTTTATTGAGTTCAAAAGAGAATAATAAAAACTCACTTTCAACCTACTTACATGATGACATTTAATCTCCTCAAATAAAGAAGGGTAGAAATAAGTGGGTTTTAATAAAATTAAAATAATTTATGTATGCTTCTTTGCTTCTAAAATCATTATAGTAATTTTCTGATAAATTTTGATTTAAAAAGGATTAATTTACATTGATATCTTTATGATAGTAATGTGGGAACAAGCACTAACTTGTATGTACTAGCACATTTATAAAGAACGATCCACTGTGTTGGAAGATAATGGCGATTAAGACAGGTCTAGGACAGAATCAAAAATGATTAAATAGCTAAAAAGTACCCAGTGATTATTATCACTGGGTTTTCCTCTAGTGATAATATTTTATGTTTTTCTCTAGTGATAATATTTTGTGTTGAGATGTTGACCTTTATTTATCCAATGATTCCTAGTTGAAAATCAGAATAAAGTCCATAGCCAAAAATGAGAAAAATTTGGTCCTTCAGCACTATTTAGTGACCAGAATGTTATCTGCTACAACTTTCAGGACACTGGGGTTCATTTGAAGAAAGTATCCTACATGTAAATGAGTATTTATGTTGAATAGATAGAGGTAGCCAAAATGTGTGGAAGATAGTGGTTTAAACAATGTTAAAAATAATCATTAAAATATCATTAAACATCATTAAAAATGGATTTTTTTATGGATTAAACTCTTCATTGAATTCACACAGCCCAAGACTATAAATGAATGCATAGATAGATAGGTAACTTCCTAACTACCAAGAAACTCCTCCAATCCATCGATAACTGAGACTTCAGGAAAATTATTTCTGCTGCTCATTTGCCATCAGGCCTGCCATCTGTACTTTCCATCTCCATCCACACACCAACTTTTTGCTGTTTAAAACCAATTATATCAGTATGATCTCTTCTCAGAATGCCATGAAGCCTCCACTATGACAACAGTACTTTACGGTTCATAAGAACTTTGTAAGTATGCTCAAATTCCTATCTCCTCTGTCTTTTCCTCATCCCCAAAGCCCACCCTTCCCAACAACTATCTCGAATTGGTGACATTATTTTTTATACCCTCATATAGTATCTTACATTTATTTCTGTTTATTTTTTTCTTGTTAGAAACAGGCCATTTTTCCTCTCATCAATCAAGAAATTTAGTGGTCATAACCTTCTTATTGTAAATATCCCCTAGCCTTACCAACTGACTTCAAGTCGTGTGTGTGTGTGTGTGTGTGCGCGTTCAAAGTATTTTCTAATGTAAATATTACAGGTCTCAGGACAGAACCCTATACAGCTTCAGAGTTCTTAAGTGGCATTTTATATGTACATCTTTATCTATAAAGTATCAGGAAGGCGTGTCTGGGTGTCTCGGTCAGATAAATGTCTGACTTCAGCTCAGGTCATGATGGCAGGTCATGATGATAAATAAATAAAATCTTAAAAAAAAAAAAGAAAAAAGAATCAGAAAAACACAAGGAAACAAAAACTGGATTAGACATGTATTATTGACCCTGCCTAAATCTAAGACGTTAATATTCAGGAACAAAATACTTGTATTTTTACAATGATGAAGTTGCATTTTTAAAGTAACAGTTCCTTAATTAAAATTTGTAAATATTTAGATTTGAAATAATCAAAACAGTATGACATAATTTCCCAATCTGCTTGCTATTTCTGCAATTTAGCAAAAATATGGGCTGTGACTACTTGGACATCTTCCATGCTCTTAACACCCTGGTTTGATATAAAATAAAACTGCTTCTTTCACAAATATAAACTATGATGTTTTCCTTATAATTTCACTGGCCAAAGTATTTTTTCAGAATAATTTTATTTGTTTATGGTAATTTGCTTCCATCACACATTTTGCTCTAATTCTATTGTTTCTGAAGAAAATGGATATTTTTGAGGTATTGCATAATGCTGAATAAAGCAGAAATGCATTCCATTTTCATATTAGAATCTACTTAATACTATATATTCTAGAATTATTCTTTGCACTCTATTTCAGACTGAAGTCTCACATTTATGATGCATTCTGCCTCAACATTAAGCTGGTGCCAAGCATGAAGTTGCAGAGAAAGACTGGAGAGTGAAATCTTTGCTAGAAGATAATGACAGAAATGTAGATAAACTATGATGATGGGCTGTAGAGGACAACTAAAGTGGGGATGAAGAGCTGGACAGGCAAACAGATAATTCAGAGGCACATGGTGTTTTATAAACAGATCCCACTATCTGTCTTTTATCTTGTAAGAGAGCACATAAGAGAATTTCACCAGGCCCACCGAAATGGGAAAGATGATAAGATATTTGAAGAATAACACGAATTTGTTTTGTTCGGAAGTTACTAATCACCTATAAATGAAAATGAGGCCATTGAAATCCTATCAACAAAAGACTAGCATTTTTCCCTAAAACTAAAAATGAAAGAGTAAAACTAAATAAATTAATTAATAAATAAATAAATTAAACCCTGATCCAGAATCCATTAAGCATACAAAATACAAACTTTATCTCTACTGCATTCTCATACCTCCATGTATAGTACCAAATCAATCAACATACTATAACGTCAAATTAAAGACTAATATTAAAATGAGTTTGATCTGATGGAATCAAAGCAATTGATTTATTTTTTCACTTCTCATTTTATTCCTTTGAGAAAGGAATATGATTATATTAACTAAGGAAATGACCTTTCTTAAAATGTACCAAAGAAGATCAATATAATCTCTTTTTCCAAACACAGATCTGGAGAGAGATATCACATATTTTACTTTGAGCTAAAAAAACTTATTTGAAAACTACATAGTAAGGCTTTGAGATGAAATTTTTCTGATATTTTTCAAATCAAACTAGTATGCTTTCTTTTGTGCAATTTTATAACTACCATTCAAAGAATGTGACAATTACACAAGTATAATAATTACAAAATAATCTTTACTGAAGATATATGATTTTCACAGCATAATGGGATTTGCAAGACATTCAGATCAGCAAGCTAATATCTCCCAAGTATTGTCTTTTATCAACTTCTTTTCTTTTTCTTTCTTTTTTTTTTTTTTTTTAAAGATTTTATTTATTTATTTGACAGACAGAGATCACAAGTAGATGGAGAGGCAGGCAGAGAGAGAGAGAGGGAAGCAGGCTCTCCGCTGAGCAGAGAGCCCGATGCGGGACTCGATCCCAGGACTCTGAGATCATGACCTGAGCCGAAGGCAGCGGCTTAACCCACTGAGCCACCCAGGCGCCCTCTTTTTCTTTCTTTTAAGCAATCTTAAAATGTTGCTATGACATATTTTGTCAATCACTTTTCTCAGGGTTCTTAAGTATTTTAAAAATGACTATAACTTATTCATATCCAAACTTTACTTTTATAGGTATTATATTCTAATATTGATTCATCACCAAAGTCCATAAATTTGCTCTTGAGTAATAAAACATGTTATTTCTTTTTTAAATTGTACAAATATCTTTCATTTAAATGGAATTATAAATAGTCTGTTTAATAACAGTATAATATACTCTGAGACCACATTTGTCTAAAGGGGGATAGAAAAGAAAGAAAAAAAAAGTTCCTGACTTCAACAAGACTGTACTTCTTCAATTTGAAATAATTCCATGAAGTAAATTAATGAATCAACTGGTTTTATTTTTGAAAACATATTTCACTTTATGTATTCCATCCCAGGGACTTCCCATCTTTGCAGAATTTCAAAGGAAAAAATGCCATGGAAATGGAAACATGAGAAGTAGTTGGAGGAGTGGCACAGAAAACCCCAGGGAGGGTGGGAATTAGAATATCTAGAGAGCCCAAATGTGACCTGTAGGCATCAAGTGTGGTGTGTGCATGTGATGAGTGCAAGGGGAGCATTACTAGAAAAAAGGATGAAAAGGAAACAGGACCTCATCATAAAGGATCTTGAAAGTCACACTAAGATTTAAATTTTTGAATGCTCATATTTGAAAGATACTTGAATTGTGAAAATGACAAAATGAGGTTTTAAATATATATCATTTTAATATTGTCAGGTAGAATAGCAAATGACAGAGTACTTAAAAAAAAAACTTCAACATTTATTTTGCTGCCTCTTCTTCATACAGATTCTTACATAAAAAATAGAATAAAAGAAACCAGTGGAATATCTGCAAAGCTAACAATTTACTTAAAAATTATATTGGGTCTTGAGAATCTTTGGAGAATTTCTCTTTGGAAGAAACTCTAAGTGGACTTCTGGGGTAAATGACAGAAAACTTAAATATTTTTTAACCAATCCATATTAGAGCTGTTTATTGCACTGGAGCAGGAATGAATCAAACAATTCCCCCAGACAGATATTCTAGATAAAAGTAAATTATTATATCCCTTTATTGATGGAGAAAAATGATCCTAAGGAGGGAGAAAACATGGTTTCAAGGCCACTGAAGTTAAGGAACATACACTTAGGTCACATACGAGGCTGGATCCTTGAAAATGCACGAGATTTATTTCTAACTCTTCATGCACTGGGAAAATCTGGCCAATAATAAATTCAGAATACACAGTAATAAAGAGCAGGAAAATAACATTAAAAATAAGTATCAGTCCTTAAACTGCAGCAGGAGGGATGTAGATGAGATATGAAAAAATAGTTCTTCCTCTCATTAGAGCACTTAAACATTAGAATAGGTTACCAGTAGAGTTTTTAACATCAGAGAGGCAGCCATTTATCTTAAATCATTGAGGTAAGTCCTATCTGCCGGCAGGTGAAGGACTAGATGACCTCTGAATTCATAAGTCATAAGTTACTTGTTACCAGCTGCCGGATTCAGTTATTCAAGCAGGGTTCTTTTTTGTTTGTTTGTTTTGTCTTGTTTTGTTTTTTGGAAGTGATAATTAGCAATTTAAACACACCACAAATTAAATATTTTCTAATTTTAACACATGAAGAAACTGTATTGAAAATGTGTGGATCACAGATTAAGATCATCATCTGTAAATACAGCCAGACTTAGGTTTTATAGAAACTATCCCTTAGGAGCTAAAATAATAAGCAGAATAGAGACAATTTAAAATTTTGTCATTTTGGGTTATATTGGAAATATGAATAGGCATTTAGGAGAGGAGTGCAAGAATGTTATTTTTGAATAATATAAATGATACGATAAAATTTACATGAGAAATATTCATGGTACTTTCTACGTTACGATTAATTTAAACATACTTAAATCTCTCCTTTTCCTTCATTGTTCTCCATCTAGATCATGAAAAAGTTCAATCCTCTGTTAGGCACAGAGGACGTCAAGGAAAATAAATTATGTTAGTCAAAACAGCAAAGGATCAATAAACAAATGAGCACATAACATAGATAGTGTCGCTCTAGAAAGTCACAAAGATTCATCTTACTCTGTTATCTTGATTCCATGTAACTCCCTCTCTTCATTTCTCATCTCTGGAAACTAAGCATTACTGTGCATGACAAGTAAAAAAATACAACAGTAATTTTAGTGCAACTATATAAATTCAAAAGTGGCCTATAACATCTTTACTTGAAAAACTCATGGCAGCAAAGGGTCAGAGACGTAAGATTTCTTCTTTTCTTCTTCTTCTTCTTTTTTTTTTCCTCCCCTTTCTGTTTTGTATATACAAAAATATTTAATAGTATATAGTCAAATGATTAAATTCAGGTACATACTTTTTTAAATCATTTGACAAAATGCTGTTAAATATTTTTTGAAAAAACTTTTTCCTTAGAATTTCCATTTGAAAACTATTTTCTAAATATAAATTTGCATTAATAAATGAAATGTGGACAATAATTAGATTGAAATATCATCAGGCAGTGATAATGTCTTGCTTACACAAATAAATTTTACAGTATAGATATTTGTAAAATTATCATTTTTAAAATAAAGGAAAAGATTGAACTGCATTGCTGTAACTATAAGATTTTATATGCTCAGAGAACAAAATGTGCAATAAATTACATTTCACTGACCTTCCTCAGACTAACACTTGATAAATATTTTTAGAACAAAATTTCCACAATTTGCATAGGTAGCCTAAACTTAGGAAATGAATTTGTTTGAGTCTTCACCTATATTCAAGAGACATTCAGAGGTTGCTCCAAGTAAGATTATGCTGGACCTTATATACCACAATTTCTTACCATTTAAGGTAAACAAAAAATTTTTAATGAAAATGTTGCTTTGGTTTATAGCCAGAATAGAATAATAAATTAAAATCTCCCACTGTAAGTTAAAATAACACTTTATTTCAATAAATTTAATCAAAGTTAAATTACTTTTAAGAAGTTATGTCCCTTGCCCTCCAAAACCAACAAACTTTTCCTACCATAGCAACCTTACAAATTTTTGATTTTTTACTAAGAAAAAACGTAAGTAGTGTTTTAAATGAAATTAAGCTAAATACTCGATGCAAAGACACAAGCAGTCATTGGATATATCTGGAGATCACCTACAAGTGATAAGAAAATATATATTGCCTTGTATTCATTATAGATTACTATAAGTTTTAATTTCCTGTGTTACAATGTTTAATTGACAAAAACAGAAAGCGTAAAGGACTCATGGCAGCAAAGGGTCAGAGACGTAAGATTTCTTCTTTTCTTCTTCTTCTTCTTTTTTTTTTTCCTCCCCTTTCTGTTTTGTAACCATGGTAAAACAATAGAAGTGAACTTTCCCTGAACTTTTCTCTTTAAAGGCTTGGGTCCACATTGACCCAGCAGGGCAAGCTGGAACCTGATACCATCAACCCGAGGCCTGCTAAAGCAATCAGGTTCAACAACAACCATATATGTTCCCTCATGTCATTCTGCCACAAAGCCAAAGCAAAAGCAAGCTATTTCTAGTAAAGAATGTCTTTCTATTGTTTCAGAGATTAGTTCAATAGTCTAAACGTGCATAAAACATGGGCTAAATGGTAGACTACAGTAATATATTATTGTTCTCTTTTAATTATATCAATACCAAAGTTTATTTGTAGATAAGGCCCAATCCCACAAAAAATAAAAGCTCCTAGAAGGACTATTAATGAACAGATGATTTAAATCATTATCAATTTAGGTGATCTTGCATTTAACTAACTAGTTTAACATAATTCTCAGGATAACCTGTTTTAAAAAGCAACACTGCGTAAGAAGTATATTTCCTGTTCTTTCACAGACAGTGAAGGGAGTCACAATTTATTAAACCCACTATTTAAGATATTTGTTATTTCTAAAATCACAATATGATCAATAAGAACTAGACAGGCTGTGCTAACACCATTTCTACCTCTTTCATTCAAAGGGATATTGGCATTTCTGTTTTAGACAAAAAATTGCAATTTTATAACAAATTATTTTTTAAAAGAGTGACTATATCCAGAAAAATGAGACAAATATAATTTCTAATATTCACAAATAAGCATTATGAAAGTAGTTTAAGTTCAGCCTTTTTTCTACTCCTAATGTTCAACTACAATATTAAAAAGTTTAGTAAGGATGATGTAATAATAAGGAGAAGTTATTTTATCATTATATGTCATCCTCCAAAAATGTCTATATAAATACTTAAAACAGGTATACATCACACATTAACTATTATTAATTACTTTCAATGGCTAGTAACAATGCTTAAATAGATGGTCAGTTATAGTATTTCCTCCTGAATATTATCCCTTATGGGCTTTATAGTACAATTTCATAGAAACAGTTTCAATGGTTCCAAGAGTAGAGGTTGGATCACGTGGATGAGGTCTTTGTTAGAGTAACAATAGATTGCAGCATACCAATGAGCAAGAATCAGGATTGTGACTAACACATAATAGGAATTTAAAAAAAGAAGAAAAAGAAAAAACATTGTCTGAATGAAGAAACAGATTTCAGAAAACCCAGGGCATTAGCCACAATAAAAACAACTGTCCTTAAAGCTGTAATTTTCCAAAATAATATAATAAGACAGTCCTTTTTTGAAAAGTAAAAGAATGTTTAAAACAACCTTTTTTTGCATACTTTGATTCAAGCGTCAACTATGAGTCATGATTCCCCTGTGTGGATGTATACATCTAGGTATGGGGTATATACATTTTAGAGATGGCTAGACTAAATACGGACAATGAGTGAGGTGTCCCAATTTATTAAATATATGTAAGACTCTTTAAAAATCCAAATTTAATATTTCATCCCACTGTCCTCAGACTGACTTTCCAGGTGATAATATGAATAATAGCACTAAAAGTGAGGTTAAATTCTAAATTGATTCTTAAGAAGTCTGTTTTCAATACTTCAATATACAGGACATCAGTTAGGGAGATTAAAATTTAAAACAAATACTATATGGGTGCCAGGGTTGCTCAGTCAGTTAAGCACTGTTCTCTTGATTTCGACATAGGTCAGGATATCAAGCCACCTTGGGCTCTACGCTCAGCACAGCTCAGCTCTGCTTGGGATTCTCCTGCTCCCTCTGCTTCTCCCTCGCTTGCCAAATAAATAAATAAATAAATAAATAGTGCTTTTAATCTTCGAAAAAATAAAACGTCTACTGAAAAACAGGAAAGATAGAAAGTAGAACATGGCATCAAGAAAAAAAAAAAAAAAAAAAAAAAAGAGGCAGAGGGACTACAGGCCTAAAAACTGCCCAACTTTTGAGGTTTAAATGGTGAACTCATTGATTCTCTTTTTCCCCAGACTGAGAACAAAAGAAGTTGAGACTGAACTTAATAATGAGGAAGGGAGAGTTAACACGGGCAGCTTACCTGCGGTGTACCAGATAAATAGCCTATCTCGTCCCACTTAAATTCCAACAGTCCTAGAAGGCAGATGTTATCTGTGTTTCTTAGATGAGAGCTGAGTGGCCCAACAGCATGACTCATGAATTTCAGATCTTTGTGTCAGACCCACATATCTCGGATTTCAAAGATCAGAAATGAATTCAAAGATCAGAAAACTGTGCCTATTCCAGTGTAACGTGGTCCCCCTGAATAATAGAGACAAGAGATCATTAGACCATGGATCAAAAGACAAAAGCAGGGGCGCCTGGGTGGCTCAGTGGGTTAAGCCTCTGCCTTTGGCTCAGGTTATGATCTCAGGATCCTGGGATGGAGCCCCACACTGTGCTCTCTGCTCAGTGGAGAGCCTGCTTCCCCCCACCCTGCCTGCCTCTCTTCCTACTTGTGGTCTCTCTTTGTCAAATAAATAAATAAAATCTAAAAAAAAAAAAAAAAAAAAAAAAAAAAAAGACAGAAGCTACCACTTACTAGATGTGTGAATTTGGCAAGCCACTTAACCTTTGCAATCCACATCTTCACTTCCCTAACATGGTCAGGGGATGCTATGACAGGTAAAATTTTTAAATCTGCAGTAAAATAGTGAAAGAAGCCAGTCTTATAAGGTGGCTAATAAGAAGAATCCAAACAGTGAAAGCAAAGGGATAAGGTAAACTCAGCATGTTCTGTGATTTCCAAGAGTATATTCTCCCAATTTAAAAACAAAGTTTACTGTATTTGGCCATTATCTTCATCGCACTTCCACTTTTTAAAAAATATTCACTTATTTTAGAGAGAGAGCACGCATGCACACGGGGGCAGGGGCAAAGGAGAGATAACCTTTAGCAGACTCCACATTGAGTGCAGAGCCTGACACGGTGCTCAATGCCATGACCCTGGGCATACCACCTGAGCGGAAACTAAGAGTCAGATGCTTAACCGACTGTGCCACCCAGATGCCCCCCGTTTCTACTTTAAAGTTACTGTTCTTCCTCCTGCCTTGACTGATTTCACGGAGTACAGGCATTATACAGGTATTTTAATAATTGCCAATACCTATCTATTGGTGAATACAGAGCATAAAAATGAAGACTATTTTCCAGTTAGAAAAAGGTATTCAATAGGTTATGTATGAGACAACTTTTAGTCTCGTGGGAGAATTGATGGGCTCTAATGAATAAATTTCTTTGTTTTGTTTTGTTTTGTTTTCTGAAGAAGTACCAAAAATTTTAGTGTTCAGACTGAAAAGTTTGTACTTCACAATAATTTCCAGGTCAGCTTAGAAATAAAATTGATGTCTAATTGATAAGTGATTAAAGCACACTTGTGGCAAATTGGAAGTGGAGTTTTTCTTTTAATCAAGTTCCAACCCCATTTTTCCATTGCTGTGCAGGACATCTGGATATTGCCCAAGCATTTCTTACCTTTCACCCTAAACCTACATCACATTACCTGCTCTAGCCAATATACCTGTTAATAAACCACCATGCACACAGTCACCAAAAGTCAGACCGACGGATCGTCCGCATTCTTCCCTCTTCCTTTAGTGTACTTTCTACTTCTCAAGTCAATGGTCACCAGTTTCTATTGATTCCACCTAGCTTACTCCTCAGTTCACTCTCTTCCTCATTCACATTGCTTCTGCCTGATCTCACGTTCTTTCCCTTCTTCTGTTCCTGTAGTGTACAGACCTTCAGTGCCCTCTGCAAATCTTCTAAAGTTCACCAAACTTCTTATCATAGAGTACAAGACCCTTTAAGATCAAATGCCTCAATTCCTTTCCAGTATAACTTCTCAAAACTTTCCCACCCTCATTCAGTACCTAATTACTTTTATATATCCATGCCTTACAGATGCTAATCCTGCCAGGAATGCCCTTTCCTTCAATTGTCCATAGGACAAGCCCTAAGCCAATTCACACCAATTTCTTCCCTAATCGCCCCACATGCATATGGCTCACCAGCTTCCATCCAATAATCTATACATTATTTCTGACAAAAAGTCAAAAGACAAAAAGTCTTTAAATATAATAACTATTTTCTATTTATTTCCATTTTTCCAGAATTCAACCCAGTCTGGTTACATGGCAGAAAATTAAGACTATATTTTCTGAGTGAATCAGCTGGAGAAGAAATAAATTAATAGTTTTAAAAGAAGTATTTACTGTGCATTAAATTACCAGAAAAATAGGAAAATACAGGAACCACTTTTCCATAAAATAACCATCCTTCATTAAATTAAGAGACATAGTATAAAATGTTAAGGATTTATCTAAAAATACTATTTTTAGTGAATAATCAAGCACATATGCAAACATTTACAATATTTAAAATATAAAATAAACTAAAGCAAAACAGCACAGAAATTGATGTGCTACAAAAAATTTAGTTTAAAAAATATTTTTAAGTGTCAATCAAATAATACAAAATATTAAGTCATCATTGCCCTTTAAAATCCTTTCAACAAGAATTCCCTAATTGTACTTTCACTTTATCTCACTGTACCAGTAAGTAAATAAATTAACAAAATAGCTTTTATCACACAGAATAACCTTTTAACTGAGGGATTATCTCTGGTTTATTTTTCATTTCTTTCACTGCAGATAGCAGTTCATGCCTCATTGATTAGTTTGCTAAGGTGGTGACCAGAAATGAAAACACAGTCTCCCAGATATTGCAAGGACCTGAGTGTGTAATCAGGTACACACACATGCACAAAGGCATAAAACACCACACACACATACGTATTCAATCTATGCCTTTATGCTTGGCATTTAGTTCTAAGAAACAACAAGTCAAGAATTATAAATAGTTCATTTCTCTCAGCCCATGCTCACGCATAATTCCATCTCTTAGATTTACTTCTCATTCATACTTTTATTAAGTTGCACATCGTTTTTTAAATTTAATCATAATTTAAGCTGCTCAATTCATGACAGTTTTGGGGGAAGAAAAGTAAAAAGTCAGTTTCTTTCAGATTCCTGCCATTTCTGAATTTGGTGTTTGGTATATTTCTTTGAATGCACACCTACACTTGAGACTTGGTATATTGATCATGGAGTTCATCATTTCCAGTCAAATCTTTAAGTGAAACATCCCTTTCCTTTATTCAGCCAAAAATATCTGAAGTTTTCAATACAAACAATTTTTAAACAAAAGGAAATCACAGAAACCAAGTATAGCAGTAAGTTTTAGAGTAATCAGAACCAGGGGGGAGCAAGGCATTGTGACCTGGTCTGCTGCCACTCAGGACTGTGGAATTCTGGATCCGGACATTTGAGAAAAATCATCGATCCCCTAGGTCACTCCAGGGGAGAATAAACACAAGTTTGAAGAGTTCAAAATCCAGAACAAAAGAAGAGGAAAGAGATGACATAGCCTCACATGGAAGAGAAAAGCTCTGAAAAGAGATTAGGATAGAACAGAAACCCTAAAACATTTAACAAAGAACCACCAAATAAAAGATGTATTAAATTTATTCTTTCCACTCCTGAGCTTAAAAATAAGAGGAAGAGTAATCTGGCCAAACCTAAGGAAGGCCTGTTGAAAGTTAGAAGCAAAGAAAAGTACCTTCCTGAGATGCCTTTCCTTTTCAAGATGTCAAGCAGAAGCTGGACAACTTAATTTATCAGGGATACTGTAAAACAGACATTGACATCTGGTACAGGATTTAGTTCACTCACTACCGAGGACTTCTAATCCGAAGTTCCCTTCACCATAACCTACTCTCCATCTTCTTGGCCATTTGGCTATATATTCTAATCTATGGTTTCTTTTTCATTTCATGCACTGTTTTATTAATTGGGGGGCTTACCTCCTTAGGCTGCTATGTTATCCTAATAACTGCCTATTCTGTCAACATTCCCAAGGACTATCCATCCTAACCATTTGCTTTTAGAATAAAGATCATCAGGCAAGACGATTTTGAAAATATCCAGAGCAAGCTTAGGAAAATTTGATCTCTGGAGTCCTCTGTCTCCACTTGCAAGAGAGCTTTCTTCCTTGTTAAAGCTCTTCCTCCTCCCACGGATATTTAAACCCACCACCTCGGCATCCACACTTTTCAGTATTTTGCTTTCAACAAATCAACTAAACCCGGCAAGAATTTAATTGATCATTAAGGTTAAAAGCTTAAATTATGATCATTTGCATTTAAAGAGGCCCCTTCTCCTGTGTGAATGCAACCTCTACTGCTATTTCTTAAGAAGAAAATAAATGAAACCTTTGAAGGCCACCTTTGAAGGGTTGCCTTTGACCTGATATTCGAATGGCTTGCTTCATCTTAGTATTTGCGGCTCAAGGAACACCACAACTCCCGTGCCTTACTGAAGCTTCTCCTCGCCTCTTCTTTTGGCCTTTCAGCCCCTTAACCTTATACCCAAATTCTCACCAACTGATTACATTGGGGTTCATATTACAATTTCATGCGTATATAGTTGGCATGCAAAAATTACTTGCTACACTGGAGTTAAATGCGTAGATGTCTTCCAGAAGTTAAAACTGCCTGATATTTTCTGCTCTGTCCTCACATACTCTACACTTCACATATATTATGCCACCACCAGTATTTTCCTTTTGGGTAGGGAAAGAGGTACTAGCTCTCGCCTTATCAAAAATGGATTTAAAAAGTGACCACCCCAAAAATCATCACTGAATTATATTGACTTCCCACCTTTATTCTTGTATTTGTCTTTGCTATTTAGTCATTCATTCAACATTTACTAAAAGTTGTTGTGTCCTGGGGAAGGAGCTGGACAGAGAAAGACAAAAAACAACAAAAAATAATAAGTAGATAAGTAGGCTATTAAAGTGGTGCCTTGTAGTAGGACACTTCTCTTAGAAAGCAAGGCTTGAATATTATTATACTAATATTTCCAGCTATGGGAATAAAAGAGGAAAATATTCCAGCAAATGGATATTAAATGCAAAAGACCTTACATAGAACAACCTTGGTCTGATCAGGAAACCAAAGTGAAGCCGGTGTGGCTGCAATCAGTATGTAAAGGGGAGAAAAGAAAGCGATAAACTCTGAGAGCCTGGCAGTATAAGAAGTTTGGGTTTCTATTGACCTATCAATAATATTTATTTGTGTGCTCTCTTATTAAGTCTTAAATCTCTCCCCCTGCACAGCATGCTTTTCCATTCTCCAAATATGATATATTCTCTCTCTCTCTCGGGCAAGAGACACACCTTGCTGCCCTATTTTCAGCCACAATGTCTAGTTCAAGGCTCAGCTCAAAATCATGTTTAACAAATGTGTTTGACTAAGTAAATTAAAACGTAATATAAATGGAAACCATTCATTTAAAATTCCAAAGCACTCCACAGTGTTTAAGTTTTCAGATTCTATAAAGAATACTATCTGTATTTTAATGAAATGTGAATCTTTGCCTGCTAACTACTCCTTGATGTAAGGATTACACCACATCCAAAGACACATTATACAAATGTCCATATTTAGTCCTCCTTTGTCAATGCTTTGCTATTCATATAAAAGATCAAGATCAACATAAAGGTAATAAAATGGTACATAATAGCACACGGTTATGTTCTCTGTACTTTACTTATCAGTTCTAAGATGTCTTTATCAAAAGGTTCACTTTCCTACAGTAGTGAGTTTATTTCAAGCTGTTTTCCCCAACACCTGTCAGAGTGTTCCTACACCCAGATAAATGTAACTGATATCAGATACTGAAAGGAAAATGTAAATCTGCTTTATGATGATCCACAGCTATTTCCTGTTATAAATAACTGTACAGCAAATGTATTATTATCTTAATAATAACCCTGCCTGGAAAAACTAAGAAAAAGTTAACTTGGGTATTTAAGAAACAAATCCAGGAGCACCTGGGTGGCTCAGTCATTAAGCGTCTGCCTTTGGCGCAGGTCATGATTCCAGGGTCCTGGGATCGAGCCCCGCATTGGGCTTCCTGCTCCACGGGAAGCCTGCTTCTCCCTTTCCCACTCCCCCTGCCTGTGCTTCCTCTCTCACTGTGTGTCTTTCTCTGTCAAATAAATAAATAAAATTTAAAAAAAACACAAAAAAAGAAATAAATCCAGTGTTGATCCTCACATGATGAAATTAAAACTCTAATTCCAAATTGGCAAGTGATAAAATAGGATTCCACTATAGTATATATGTTCAGATATAGGCCCTGTGTGCCCTCATAAGACATTTGCCTAATACCACAGTAAATTCTTTCATTGTTTTTCCCCAACTAGGATGACAACCATCTAACCTACCTAATATTAAGCAGACATTTAGTTCCAGTGATGTGAACAGCCAAGAGATTAATGCTGACAGAGCTAAATTACACAAGAATCAAAAAATGTGATCCAACAATACAATTATAATTATCACTAGGGGAGGTAAAAGATGAACATATTTTCATCCACTAAGGGCTCTGGATTAAAGGGCCAAACACTTAAATGCCACTTTCACTCATTTAGTAACTAGGAATATTCCAAATTCTATAATTGTATGACTTTGCATGCATTACAAGCAGCTTGGTATTAAAGGCTCCTTATAAAAATTTTACAATTAAGGGCCAATCTCCACTTTTCATTTTCAGCCACTATTTCAAATAATTTTTTTTTAGATTTTTTATTTATTTATTGGACAGAGAGAGAGAGATCACAAGTAGGCAGAGAGGCAGGCAGAGAGAGAGGAAGGGAAGCCGGCTCCCCGCCGAGCAGAGAGCCCGATGTGGGGCTCGATCCCAGGACCCTGAGATCACGATCTGAGCCAAAAGCAGAGGCTTTAACCCATTGAGCCACCCAGGTGCCCCCAGCCACTATTTCAAAGGAACAAAAATAATTGCCAGAGTCATATGAAGACTAAAAACTACTTATTTTCTTCTAGTTCCACTAAATCTGCAATGCAATTAATTATTTCTTAACTTAGATGATTACCTGTTTTGCGATTGCTTAAAATAATTTCAGAAATTCCAATAGAATTTTTTCCTTAAAATTTTGGGAAAGATATGGAACATCTAATTTAAGATTTTAAAGATCTTAACAGTATATTAAAGCATTTTACTTATTGAGGGGTATAATATAGACACTTAAAGTTATTAATATATACCTGAATGCTTTAATAAACCCTTTGAACAGTGTATCTATTACAGTGATATTTATTATAGGGATAAAATTAGAAAACGTGTTCTTTGGCAATTATAAGCCTATACAGTTGTTATTTTGACTCCAGTATATAAATCCTTATTCTGAATAATTTATATATTAGAAAGAATATTTCTTAGCAGATGCAACCAGCATATGCCATTTTTCTATAAATGAGTTTCTATGTTATATATTATTATACTGGGGTAACATGATCAGGATGAAATTGAGGACACTATCTTCCTTTCGGCTTTTCTTACTGACTTCGTGGATGATTTGAGGAAGTTCATACTTTTTGTTTTCTCTTCATCACGCTAATTTCCCCTACCTTGAACCTTGTTAAGCCGGCTAATGAATGCAGATTTTCTATGAGATTTTATATCTTAGCATAGAGATACAGGATTGCTTGTTGTCTTTATTTAAAAAATAATACTTCATGAAACTACATTCTCTTTTAATAACTATGGGATGCAATCCCTTATATGTAAAATTCCAGTGGTTTCCCAATTGTAGCCTCTTGTGACTAAATCATACTGAACATCAAAGGAATTCTTTATTTAATAGTTTTCTTGATGGGAAATGAGTTGGCAGGGGGATATTCTGGGATAATAGTTCATGAAAAGTATCACTGTAGTAAGCATGGCTTCTATCAATGTAAACATTTTTATTCATTTAAAATGATCCCAAAACAGAGATACATCATTTGCTCATTTATTGTTTCACCTTCCTAGAAACACTAGTTATAAAAACATTGATGGAGACCTGAAAGGCCAGTCATACAATATCATTCAATTTCACCAGAAGAGGAAAGAGGTTTAAATTTTGAAACAGGAGTTACAAATTTCAGCTTTTGCTTGTTGGTGTGATCTGAAAGTTTCTGACCTCGGCATGTGCATCTACACAATTGGGTTTAAAGATATTAATTCCTGGTTTTCTTCAAGTACCTGGGATGCATTGGAGGTTATGGGCAGAGAAGGGTAGGTTCTGATCATCCTTCTCTCAATACTTGGGAGCTGGAGTTAGAGATAGGATAACTGCTATTTGGAGATTTTTGTGAAGGAGGGACACAGGACTGTCAAAATGCTTCTGTAAATGGGAAAGGCATAATGTGCTGAGAGTTTCCAGTTTTGTTTTAATCTTTTTCCAAGGATTAAAGGTATAAAAATCAGAAAACAGCTATATATTTATCCATCTTAAATGAAATGAAAGCTACTAAAGTGTCTTAGTAAACTTGGTACCCCAAATATTTGCTGTCATGTTTTAAGATAGAAGTTCAGACAGCACAGATAAAGAGGTGTTTGAGCATTAATGCTGAGAAGCTCTTTTGATGTTGACTTGTATTTGACACAGTAACTAAATTTGGCTCTAATCATTCCTGAACAGAAGATCCCAATATTGATAGCTCTTTTTAAACATATGGCAGATAGACTTTGTTTTTATTAAGTTGTATTTGTTTAAATTTTATTTTGTACCCCACACCAGTCCTCGACTGTTACTTAATAATTTAAATGACAAGTTATTATTTTGTATTTTTTGTTTTCACTTTCCTTTCAGAATATTTTGATGGGTAGCAACCATTCTTAGGTTAGACAGAAGAGCCCTTTCAGCATTTGAAAACAATTTGCAGGCATTCACCCAGAAATATAAATCCCTATCTAATGAGAACTATTTCAAACATTTTAATTTTCAAAGGAAAGACAGCAAATATACAAAGATTTATAGCATCAAAAAAATTCTCAGGGGTTTATGAGTGTATTTATCCTGTTTAGCTCAAAAGAAAAGTAATTGGAAAGCTTTCCCCAAAAAAGTACTGAGAAGTTTCCTATACTTCATCTGGTGATCCTCAGCTGGCAAAACTTTTTGCTAAATGATCTTTTCATGTATGGACCAACATAATTACTTTCACAATGATTAAAATTAATATATCAAATACATGCCAATTTAAATCCTAAATTATTACAACTGACCAACGCAAAAGCTTAATATCATCAAAATTTAAATAAAACCTGCTCTGTAACCTGCTGTCAAAATTAGTTGGAACGATCCTTGAAATGCTTGAGTGGACACCGTATACTTCTTTTTCTAAATTTTGTGTATTTTCATACAAAGTAAAGTATTAAGTAAATGAGTTATTTTTTAATTATTCAGTCTGCTGAATAAAGTATGAATGACCATAATATTCCAGTATATAGAAAATTTGTCTTAGTTTTAAGAGTAAATGAAACTAACTACATTATGCCTGGAATTTTAAGCAGAAAAAAATTATAAAGGAATTTGCAACTAAAATTCTATGCAATTTATGGCCATTTTATTTTTAAAAGAACGTTCCAATTAGTTCCAATAAAGACCATATTAGAAGATTCCTGACAGTTTAAAACATTCATCTTATAAATTTTTCTTTATCAATGAATCTTTTTAATAAAGGTCAACCAAAACTAACTATAACTTCTGGATTAATGAAGGAACGATTCTCTCCAACAATTTCATCTATGGTAAATGCAGAACTTCTAACCAGGGCTATTAAAATTGGCAAAGAATGCTATGAGATGCTGTGAGTGACAAAAACAGATGCAGTCTATGTGTCTTATAAAAATATATTTAAGAACAAAAATATTGAAAATAATTGTTTTAAAATGAAATTAGTATAACAAAAAAGTCTTGAAAATTTTCTGCAAAAGCATAATGAGAGGGGTATCTCTAAAAACCATTTTTATACAAAGGCATCTTCATTGCTAGAATTGTAACTGTTTTGAGCAATGTAACCTTTTAGAAAATGAAGCCAGATTCAGTTTGAGTTTCCAAAAAGAAGATGAAAGAGAAATAAAATAAATGTAAATTGACTTGCATATGAAATTCTAGCTTCAAAACTCATCCTAGGAACCCTAATTTGATTTAAATGTGAGTTGTCCCCTTCTTTGAGTCCACTATATTATCTTACTTTTAATATTAAAGTAAAATAGCTTTGTTTATTAACTCTCAGGAAAGGGAGTGGCACATTCACAGTTTAGTTGATTAAACTGCATAAATATAAAGTATATAAAATAGTGTGAAGCACATGAAAAAAACCTAAACATAGAAACTTAGTACTACGTGACAATTTGCAACTCCTCATTGGCATTAAATTACATGTGATATAACATTAGAGCAAATTTAAAGTAAGTTCAGTCCTGATGGTTTCTAAAATATTTTTAAATATGCTTTCTCCAGAATTATTCTGCCATCTTTCTTGCACATATACATTTGACTTTGGTTAGATGTTCTTTCCATAAATTGGCTAAGATAGAATTGGTAATATCTGTTAGAGAAATGAGCTCCTTAAGCATCCTTAAGATGGCAATGGTCACTGAAAATAAAACTAAAATGTAATATATTTTGCTTGGATATTGCTCTGAAGAGAAATAGTACGTATTTTAAAACTATTAATGAAAAATTTAAGGAAAGCATGTTTATGCATGATCTTTTAGAAAGTTGTATGATTTATTAGTGTAGATTACACGTTTTGGTCTGGTTTTATACAGATATACTTTGCTCCATTCAGTGTGTATTTGCTAATATGGTTTGTATTATAGAAGTTTATCTTTTGTTTTTGTTTTTGTTTTTGTTTTTTAAATATTTTTAAAGATTTTACTTATTTATTTGACAAAGTGAGAGAGAGACCACAAGTAGGAAGAGAGACAGGTAGAGAGAGGAGGAAGCAGGTTCCCCGCTGAACAGAGAGAGCCAGATGTGGGGCTCAATCCCAGGACCCTGAGATCATGAGCTGAGCCAAAGGCAGAGGCTTAACCCACTGAGCCACCCAGGTGCCCCTAGAAGTTTATCTTTTTGAATAATGAATTCCTTTGAGAACCTGTTGCAGGCTATGTAGGCTTCTAGTTGGTAAAGTGAATGTATGGTCATGTACCCAAAACTGTGCATGCAGTTTCAAGGGCTTCCCAGATATGCTATCGCAGAACCTCAGCTAGACCAGGACTCTGACCGCCATGTTTAATACCTCTATTCTACCCAGTGCATTACACACCGGCACACCTGCACAGAACTTAGGTTATTAAATTGCATTTCCCCCAGCTTTATTGACACATAATGTTATGTAAGTTTGAGGTGTAAAACTTAATGATTATATATACATATACATATATATACACATACATATGTGTATATGTGTATACATATGTGTGTATTTATATATGTGTATATACACACATATATATATAATTACCATAATAAGGTTAACACATCCATCATCTCATATGGTTACATCTGTGTGTGTGTGTGTGTTTGTGTGTGTATGTGTGTGTGTTAAGAACATCTAGGACCTACCTCTTAACAATTTTAAGCATGCAATACAGTATTATTAACTACAGTTACCGTGCTGTACATTAGATCCCCAGAATGTATTCATCTTATAACTAAAAGTATAATAAACAGCATTTTTAATCTATGTAAGTTTATCTCACTTAGAGAAAAATGTGTATTTTCCTACTTATATTCACATAGGTACTTGTAGTAATACTGAGAGAAAACTCAAAATAATACCTTTATATCTGAGATTGAAAAACTGATCTAGTTGGAATAACTGAGTACTAAAAGGTAGGTTCAGTGTGATGTCACAAAATACATTAAATGGAAGAAATGAATGTCTGTATCCTAAACACCAAACCGTATGTACATTGTAATCTAACTAAATAAAAAAATTCTCATGCTAAAAGGAGATGCCTAACAGAAAAGTAAAATGGTGGGGTGCCTGGGTGGCTCAGTGGGTTAAGCCTCTGCCTTCAGCTCAGGTCATGATCCCAGGGTCCTGGGATCAAGCCCCGTATCGGGCTCTCTGCTCAGCAGGGAGCCTGCTTCCTCCCCTCTCTCTGCCTGCCTCTCTGCCTACTTGTGATCTCTCTCTGTCTAATAAATAAATAAAATCTTTAAAAAAAAAAAAAAGTAAAATGGTATTTGTCATCAAATATATAGTCAGTGAAGAATTTATATTTACATCAAAGGCATTAAAGTGAATTAAGGAAGTAACTATTTCACAGGAGTATACATCATTTCAGTCTAATTTTAGCATGCAATTCTCCTTATTAAATATCATTATGAAACAGTCTTATTTATCATCTTATCTCATTAGATATCGTCTAGAGAGGCAATTTTAAAAAAGAAAAAAATGGTTAGAAAGACTTTATTTTAGTCAAATTAGATTTGATATTTTAAATGTTTATCTATCTAATATAATCTTTTATTGAACAACTCTTCAGCTCTAGTGTATTTTTTGGTAAAGTTTTAATAACTTTCTTGTAATTAAAAATAGCATATGATATCAGAGACCAACAGTAATTAAAAGTAATCAGATTTGGTGAAATGTGTACAAAATAAAGAGATCTTTACATATTTTGTTAAGGAGTTCTCAATTGATCTGCTGCTTTTTATGTAAAATGAAACAATGCTTATTATTAAAATAATAGGCTAAGTTCTTTGCCTTGTTTTCTGCTTTTGTAAAATGTATTGCTTGAGAAACAAGTCTTCAAAAAACAAGGCCTAAAAAAATCTACTACTCAGGGTGCCTTTGAGGATATTTAATTAAAATCTAATCCTGCATTCATTAAGGCTCACATAAATTAAGCTGTCATTCATAAGATTTATGGATTCTCATTTGCATATTGCATACAATTCATCAATTACTCAAGTATGAAAGGAGCACATTTCCCTTGGAGCTGCCTGCTACCCTGCCAACATTTGAAATGAGGGAAAGAGCAAGACTGTCAGGCATTCACACAAACTTTCTTCCAAATGTCTGCTCCTTGATTAATCTAATTTTCTAGATATTCCCTACAAGATACACCAACAGCCCTAGTGCATATTTCTATTATTTCTCCTGTCTTTATCACCAAAATCTTCTAGGCTTTGAATACTTCTTCATGTCTCAGTGATTATTATTTGTTTGCTAACAATATAGCACTGATGATGTCTTTTCATTAAAATGTGTTTGATACATACAAGCAAAATACAAAGAGTTTGGCTATATATATGTTCATTGATTTTTAACATTAATATTTTGTTATCAATGATTAGCTTGTACCATGTGTAAAAAAAAAAAAGTTGGAAATGAGGAAGGAAATCCAAGGGCAAGAGAGTATTACTCTGGAACATAGTTAGTATAAAACTGTAGCTTTTCAGAGACTCTTAGCACTTTAGAAGAACCTAAAGCAAAGCCACATAGTAAATCACTGATTCTATTTTTAACGTAGGAATAGAACTCATTCAATCAGCTGCAGGTGTATGCTACTGCACTTTTCACAGGTCTAAGCAAGGTAGTAACCCAGATTAGTTTGTTTTCATTGTGCATAAAGCATACTGTGTTAATTCACTTGTCTTCTCTAGGGAGTAGATCTTAATTTCAGTGGCACAACTTGGAAGTAACAGTCCCTTCCAGGGCACACTCTGGAAATCTTCCAACAAGCATGTGATCAGGTGTGGAATTTAATGTAAAACACTCCTCGTGTCCAGCACTTCTACAATTAAAATATATGAATGTATCAGCACTCTCTAAAAATCACTACTCCTGAAAACATACTGTCTCTTTTATGTCAGTTAAATGAAAACACAAGAAGAACCTTTCACAAGCATTAATTTTCCATGGAGTGCATCAACTCCAGTACCAAAAGAAAGGCTTTGATTCACTTTCAACACTTAGAAGATTTTATTTGGTAACATGACGGACTTTATCTTACTGCGTAAGCCTTGACAAAACTGTGATCATATCTCTTTGGAAATGCTTATGTATTAAGAACCCTAAATTAGAATTCCCCAAATTAAAACCTAAACATCTCAGGTGAAATGTTAAATTATGAGGAGAGACACCTTTAGGTTGATAGCGTTAGCGAGGAGGCTTAGGAAATGAGTAAAAGACTCTAAGGAATGTACCATCATAATCATTATTATTATCACTTACAAAAACTGTGCTTCAAGAGAAAAAAAATGTACTTAGCAATAAAAATAATTGTCACTAACCCCTTACAACTCCATTTAACATAGGAGACATAAACGCCTTTATAAATTGGATCGGAAAGATGAAATCATTAGCATGCTCCATTTATAAAGTGACTTTCAAAACTGAAAGCAAACAACAGACCAGCTCATGCTTTTTATTCATTCAAGTTGGATGGTTTGTTGTAATGTTCAGAGATCCCAGCCGGAGTCACTCCTGACTGTCTCGTCTGTCTTTTAACTTTCACATTCTTTACATTTCAGCTTTCTCAGCATGAGCTGTCTACTTTATTCTACCCAAGTAATGTGTAATAGAAAAAGAATTGTTCTGGTCTCTAATAATAAAGCTTATTCTATTTCTTCAACACAAACCACCTGTTCAGGTTTTGTTTTGTTACTGAGGGGTTTTTTTTTAACTATGTAAATTAAATATGATAATTAGCCACCTTACTCAATGGAACAGGAAGTGAATGAAAATCATATGGATGGCTTTATTTCCTTTATTTAGTCTGTCCTATAATTCACCTCAGGTTAATGAAGGATTTCCAAGTAAAAGAATACCAAAAAATCTTATAGTAATGGACAAGAAGGGGAAACTCACCAGATTACCTAGGGCATTTCACTTAAATTGGAGATTTTGCATTAGACATGTGTATAAATGAAGTGAAATGGTCTCGTGTCCCACAGTGCAAATTTGGTTAGAATAAATTATTCCCAAAATGAACATGCTTTCTTTTGCATATCCCTGTTTTGATTAATTATCAGGTCTGAACTGGCATTTCCGAACCAAACCCTACATTCTAGGCCACACATATGACAGTAAATACTGATAGATTAGAATGTCAAGAGGAACAGAAAAAAAAAAATCTAGGTGTCGTGAAATTTCATTTCAAGCATGTAATTTTAGAAGATAATTATTCAAAAGCCACACACAATAATGATTAAATAAGAAGACAGTCCTCCTCTTTAGGAAAATTAAATGTATTTTCAGGAAGGAAAGCATCAACATGGCAATGACCTTGACAAGAATCTTAGGTGATGATGGTCATCACTAGTGATCAGGATTGATATCCATCAAATAAAGACATCACGGAATTATTCTCATGCCAGCACACTGCTATTTATGTTACATCACTTAATATTATTTAAACATTACTCAGGGCTTATGGGATCTATGCAAAACCATAACAAAGCACAATGAGAGACCTGAGGACAACAGAATGAAACTTTAGCACCAGTGGACAATAAAATAGGTGCATGCAAAGTCAACAGTTAGTGTATTTACATAAGGTGATGAGGTTTTAGGTCACACTAGAAGAACATTAGGTAATCAATGATATTCAACATACAACAAAAATTAGAAAACTTCTTAAAATTGTTTACAAGGTTTTAAAGCAGATTAAGCCTGATGGGTATCTGAGTTCCAGAAACATATACTAATTCCACCTTCATGTAAAACTGCTCTGATTTAGCATTATATCCTAAATATAAGAATGTGGAATAAACATTTTGTTGCCAGTCCCCTTAAAAATCAATTTACTAGATTATTTTGGATATGCATATTATTTCTATAAAAGTATGCATAAGATCAAAGACATTTCCTTGTGATACAATGAACACTTATCAGCTTTACTCATCTTAAAAAAGAAAAATAAAGCAACCAAAAGGGTAGAAAAGTTCCAAGGAAGGGCAACAGTCATTACCCGAGGTTATCAGCCCAGTCCATTCTGTACAAACCTGTTCTTCAAGAAGAATCAAGTATTTAAACTATTTACACATTCCTTTTTCCCAGGTTAAAAGTTAAGTACAGAAAAGCAATAAAAATCTGTGTAAAACATATGCTCTCAATCACATGAAGAACAGTCCTCTAATTCTGAATTAGAATATGTATAACAAGCACAGGGATTATGTGTGCCAAGTCAAAAAGTCCACTCAGTCAAGAGATGTTTACTTTTCTTGCATGATGTTGTTTAATTTAAATTTGTTCCTTTATGTATTGTCTGTTTGCATATACTATACATATATATGTATGTATGTATGTAAGGGTGGTACAGAATAAACATCTTAGCTAATTCTCATGGTTGTAACTTTAACACCCAAATAATAGAGTGGATTCTGGTGTCCTAATCACTTGGGTTTAAAATACAGGCAAGTTAGGAGAATAGATGCTCAATCCAACTAGATACACTTTTATAAGAAAGTTAGCCCTGAATTGCCCTGAATCATGTCTCTATGAGAAGAAAAAAACATGGCTTACATTTCTCAGAAGCTATTGTAAAGATGAAATAGAATAATTAATCTTAGCTCTTATCATTCCAAGGGGCCTTCTGAGAGAATTTCAGTACTCTTTCCCTATTTCATGCTGCCTCCCCAAACAGTTAACTCGTAATGGAGAATGTGGTCAACTACAATCTCCAAATACTTTTTACGCATAATATTGCTAAATAAATCACTTCTAACTCATTCAAAGCAGGATCTTACATCACCTCTGTGAAATGTGTGTTACCTATATTTGATCTATATTCCAACCTGCCAAGATATTGCTGATCCTGATTCCTTCAGTACCTTCAGCTTCATCTAGGCACAAGAAGGTGAAAGACCAACTCTTTCGCTTTACCTTGAATTTTTCAGGAAATCTATCAGCGGCACTTCAAAGTTTCTCTCCAACCTATCCCACCCATTCATTTTCTCTCCCACTGCCTTAGTTTAACTTTACCTTCTTCTTTACTTAAAACGCCATCAATTGGCTCCCCATTCTCTAGAGCAGCAGTCAACAAATTACAGTCCACAGGCCAAATATCAACTACCTGTTTTCGTAAACAGTTTTATTGGAGCACAGCCAAGCTCATTTGCTTATGCATTGTCTCTGACCACTTTCACACTACAATGGCAAAGTTGAATAGTTGTGACAAAGACCATATAGTGCACAAAAGCCTATACTATGTATTTACCCTCTAGGCCTCTGCAGAAACAGTCTACCAACCAAACCCCTTAGCATGCACTAGAATATCTTTATGGTCTGATCCCTATTCTAACATCTTTTATCAATTCATTCTCCTTATTCCCACTGATATTTCCCACCTCCTATATATTCACTCATATCTTACCCTCTAACTGAAACTCCTTCCCTAATATTACTTCCAGAATAAATTCTAAACATATAGCAAGGTCCTTTAAAAAGAAATGATGTTCAGGTGTGCCTAGGTGGCTCAGTTGGTTAAGCGTATGGCTTTGGCCCAGGACAGGATCTCAAGGTTCTGGGACGTGGCCCTGTGTAGGGCTCTCTGCTCAGTGGGGAGTCTGGTTATCCTTCTCTCTCTCTACCTCTGGCCCTCCCCCGGCTTGTGATTTGTTTCTCTCAAATGAATAGATAAAATCTTAAAAAAAAAAAAAAAAAAAAAAGGGAAATTACATTCAGAAATAGTAAGTGAAGCATGCCTAACTTTTATTTTATTTTAAATTGTTACCACTGCTTGATATATTTATTCTTTGGACCCACTGTAATAACTTTAACACTGCACTAGTACAACTCAGGAGTTAGTGAAACTGTATTTTCACCAGGAAGTGATTTGGACAACACTAGGGACCAAGAGTTCTTTAAATATCTAAATATTACCGAGTAGTAAGAGTCTCCCAGTGTGTTGGTCACTCCCTGGATGTAAGCTCGGTACTTAGCAGTTTTTCATTACAGAGTGGCATTTTATTAATGACAGCATTTTACAAAATTGTACATTTGTCATCATGAAGAATCCATATTATTCTCTTAAAATGAATATTTATGTATAATCCAAGTCCTAAAATTCTTTCCTATAAGTCAACCAGAACACATCTCTTAAAACTTGTTTTAAAAAATAAAATGCCTTTGAATATATATCCCTTCTTACCTGTTAAAGGCATTGCTGAGATGGGACTCCATGGCCTGAAAGAGTTCATGTTTACTGCATCAGTTACCTTATTCTTTAAGTAATTTAGACCCTGAGGAAAATTAATCCCACTATTTTTACTTCCCATGAAGCAATCCATTTCAAAAACTTAGTTTTTTTGTTATAATACAATAAATCCTTTTTTAATATATAACACCAAAAAATTAAAGTGTGCTTTAGATAGCAACAAGGATTTAGCCACATTGTGGGTGTCTAGAAAATTAAAGATGTCCTACATGACTTTTCTGGCAGCTGTAAATGATTGCTGGTTATTTCATATCTCACTTTTTATTAAAAGGTCATGTAAAATACTTTCAAAATCTATCTTTGCAGTACTGGCCACCAGAAGGCACTGAGCTGCATCAATAGAGTAAGGAAAATGTCAGTAAAGTCGTAGAAGTATACATGTATTTTCTAGACACCAACCTCGAGCATCCTTGAGAATATTTGTGGCATTTGCAAATAGCCAGATAATGATAATTATTGAAATAAAGCTTACAGGAAGAGGAAAATTATTACCTACACTTTTGTGACTTGCCTTAGAAGAATCAATGATCACTATGACCAATCTTACGTAAGATTCATTCAAAACTTTACTGAATGCTTATTAAGTATGTGGTGGTAAACCCCCACTGGAATACAAAAGTATAATGATGAAGACCTTGAACACAGGGGCATTTTTATTGATGAAAACAGAAGGACATATGGAAAAGCCCCTCAAGAATTTAAAAAAAAAAATCACATTTAATCAAATATCATAATGAAGGTTTAGAGAGAGAAAAAACAGGTGAACATGAGACCTCACGATAGCAGAAAAACATGTGGAATATGGTCTGGTACATTTGAGAGGGTTAGAGAACAAGAAGGAAATAAGAGCACTTTCACACACTCCACGTGCATTGCTCCTTTTTCTAAGAAAAATGGAGTCAAATGAATATTAAAGTTTACTTTTTTCAATAGTTCAATAATCGTAAAAATGGGATGAGATCAGTGACAGTATGTTTTCTTAATAGATCTGATGTACATGAGTACATTCATTCATTTAATAAATACTCACTGAACTTTTATAATACGTAATGTATTACATCATATGGGTTCAGCTCCGCAATACACAAAGTTGAATCAGACATGGGTTCTGTTTTCTTAACAGAGTAAGTAAAATGTGAAACATGTTTATGGATAACTATAACACCATTACGATGTGATAAATGACATTTTTAAAAGTTGATGAGAAAAAGCTGTGGGCGTTCAGAAGAGGAATTAGGGCTGTGAGAAGCCTTCACACTATTCTGGAAAGAGGTGGCATTTGAGAGAGCTCTGGAACAGAGGAGGAACTTGCAAATGCACAACAGGATGGTGGCAGGGCTGGGCTGAGGAGGTTGATGTCTGTCATAGGGACAGACATCAAAGTCATCAAAGATTAATAAACATATTATTTAAACTGAAGTAAGAGATAAATATGGCAGTAGTTTGAAAATAATTCATAAAGAGCCTTAAAAAAAACACAACAGATCGATCTTTACTTTATAACCAATCAGGAACAGTTGAAAGATGGGTGGGTTTTGTGGGGTTTTTTGTTGTTGTTGTTTTGGGTTTATTTCTTTTGCCTTTGTTGGTTTATTTTCAAACACAAGTAGAGAGAGATGTCAATTAGAAGATTCGTTTTTCCTGAAATCTATGATGTCCCAAACTTTAGCAGCAATATTAAAGGGTGGAGACAACAGGAAGGGTGAAGTTGAGAGAATATGAGCCGGAGAGTTTATAACCCAACAGAATAGTTTATGAAACATACAGGTCAACTGAAAGAAGCCTCTTTATTAATGATAACTAAAAGTATTAGAGCCTGGTTGGCTAAAATAAAAGTGATCCTATGGAAACAGAAGGAGCAAAGATGGAAGTGAAGATAAATTTACCTGTGATTTTCAAGTAATCAGACATGTACTACTGTTGCTCAGGAAAGAGGAGCACATACATTTGGAAGCCCTGAAGAGAGATAATAGCTCAGATCGTGGATTCTTTGATACTTTAAGAAAGAGTGGCTCTTGGTTATCCAACATACGTATGGGGCTCCATATCATTTCATCCGTAAGAATAGTTCCCCACGGACCTGATTCTGCCACGAAGAGTAGCCTCTACAAACAGGGAAACATAAATCTCAACTTCTAGGGACACAGGCAGAGCCTTGTATCAAGGCGGAATGAAGAGACAGTTTTGTCCCACACTATCTCCAAATTTAGCAGTCTGATAAAGGTCTACAAATAGTTCCTGAGTGAAAAAGTCATATTTATAGTATTCGTTGAGGGATAAAAGTGAGCGAAGGGGGATCCGAATGATAGGATAGACACCAGTATAATGAAAATTGGAAAAGAAAGCTGCCAAATGCTAGAGAAAGAAAGG
>NC_081571.1:50173105-50211709 GCF_022355385.1 Mustela nigripes
AAAAGTCCTGATTTTGTGCGCCGTTGCTCCGCCGCTTGCAGGGAGCCGGCCCCTCCCCCCAGGGTCTATCTTCCCGTCGCTTTGGATTCACTTCTCCGCCGGTCCTACCTTTCAGAATGTGGTTGTTTTTCTGTTTCCAGAATTGCTGTTCTTCTCTTTGATCTGCCGATGGATTTTCAGGTGTTTGCAATCTTTAGATAAGCTATCTAGCTGATCTCCTGCCAGCTGAAGTAGTCTCAGCCTGCTACTTCTCGGCCATCTTGACTCCTCAATCCACATTACTTTGTTTTTAACAAGGATCTTGGCCCCAAATATTTCCAGTGGCCCTTGGAACGTTATTCTTAAGGGTCAGTCAGCAGGCCTCATGGCGGAGGGAGACAGATGTACAGGTCCCAGACAAAGGAATAGACAGGAATGCAGGAGGTCCACAGGTACTTTTAGGGAAGAGCCCCAGGTGGGGCTGGCAGACCCTGAATGACAGGCTCAAAGAAAGGGGGAGCTGTGGAAGAGCTTACGAAATGTGAAAAGACATTGGTCAGCCTGTAAGAGGTGGGGGTCATCTTGGGGGTAGAGAGTCACATACAAGTGAAAGATGCAGGGCTGAATTGCAGTACTTATTACATCTGCTTTGGTGAAAATTAATAGTTCTTCACAGACAGCCCTTGGTACTAGGGAAGTTTCCAGTTTGCTAAGCATGGGTCTCTTCCCTCGTGGTCTGTGTTTTTGTTCTGCCCTGTTCCATTAGAGCACCAGGGCAGTGAGGAAGAGTTGGGAACACTCGTACCTTTCACTCTCTGTCACACGAGGTCACATGGAGTCCCATACAATGTTATGTGAGCATTCCCAAGTGACATAAAAGTAACTCCTCAGCCTGTGCCCTGGGTTCAGTCTCCAGCACTTGGGACCATACTTCATCTACCTCTGGCTCTGCCAACCTTACCCTCAACTCTCTCTGAAGCCAGTGGAGCTCCCACAGATGCCTCGGGAGGCCCCTCTCTCCCTTAGCCAGGGGGGGAAAACACCTTGTATTCTAACAGGTACAAAGTTACTCCTTATGGGAACTACCCACCAGATAATCAACGTAAGACATCGCTCAGTGCAAAACAGGTGCTCCATATAAGTTTAGCTTGAGTCAAAAGAAACATATAGAGAGAGTTTATTTAATTCAGCTACTAATATCAATAATAGAAAATTTTGACTTTGGTCTTTTTCTAAATACTTATACATGCAAGCATTTGTTAAAAGTATTTTATAAATAAATTTAAATGAAATGACTGAATATATATAATTTTCATATTCTCACAGATCTGTAAAATATGATTTCAATGCTAAATAGAACAGAAATGTGTACAAATGCAATCAGAACTGAAAGGACAGAGGGGCATCTGGCTGACTGAGTTCGATGAACACCTGGCTCTTGATTTCAGCTCAGGTCATGATCTCAGAGTCCTGGGTTCGATCCCCACATCAAGTCCCACATCAGGCTCCACACTCAGCAGGGAGTCTGCTGGAGATTCTCTCTCAACCTCTGCTCCTTCCCCCACTCATTTGATTGCATGTGTGTGCTCTCTCTTTCTCTCTAAAATAAATGAGTAAATCTTAAAAAGAAAGAAAAGAAGGAAGGAAGAATGAAAGAAAAGAAAAAAGGAAAGAAAGAAAGAAAGAGAGAGAGAGAGAAAGAAAGAAAGAAAGAAAGAAAGAAAGAAAGAAAGAAAAAGAAAAGGAAAGAAAAGAAAAAAGAAATCTGAAAGGACAGAGCAGTTAAGTCTGGGTCAAGGAACACTTTCCCATCAGGATACCATTCACGTTAGGATTGAATGATAAATAGAAACTGCTAAAGAGAGAGGGCTTGTGTGGCCTGGGTCAGAAAAATTCCAGGCAGAGGGAACACTACATGTAAAGGTATGCACTGCATATTAAGACATCTTAACCCTAAGATTTTCCAAAATCAGATAAGGTTTGCCTTGCAGCTGGCCAATTACTGGGGCTGGAGTGGAAGAAAAGGAAGTGTAAAGTGAGAAGAAAGAAACACCACTCCAAAAATGCATTCCTGGGCTTGTCATCACCATGGGCAAGCTGGAGCTCCAGCCCTGTTGGAACCTTCAGAGGAGAGTATAGATTGTAGTCTAGACTCATCCACTCTGGAATAGGGGTCTATTTCCTGCCCCTAGTGATCAAAGATGGCCCGGTGGGCTCTCTCCCTTGACTGAAGAGATTCCTATGGGTGCCTCAAGTGCAGGGGACAGAGAAGCCTTTTTGGAGGAAATCAGGGATAAGCTGTGCAGTGGACGCCAGATGTGGTCAGGGCCTTAACACAGCTGGTTGCAGCAGTAGAGGCTGGAGTAAAATGTTAGCTCCGAGGGATGCAATGCTGAGTAGACTATATGTCACTATACAATGTAAGAAAAAGAGGTTCACTATACATACAGAAAACTTGGATGCAAGATTTAGAGAGGAAATCTAAAGTTTAGATTGGGGATACATTGTGAAAGATTGAAAAATTCTTCATAAAAATGTGTTGGGTCCTGTAGTCCATGATGAATAATCAAAATTTTAAAAGAGAAGAGTGAGTGAATCATATTTTTGGCTCAATGAGATGATACTGGTGTCACTTGTAGCTTATTTAATAAATGTATGGAACTTTCTTTCAGGTCAAGCTCTGTGCTAGTTCTTGGGCATACTATGAAAACGAGATGAGTGAGATGACAAATCCACAGGCCATTGCAAAAAACACTGGGGTAAACTTAATGATGGGAGATTTGGGTGCCTGGAGCACACAGCGGGAATCCTTGGACTATTTTGGGGGGGGTTCAGAGAAGGCTTTCCAAGAGAATTAACACTGACTTGATATTGAAGGCTGAGTGGAGACTGTTGTATAATAGAGGAAAAGGAAAAAAAAATAAAAAAAATTTTTGAAAGGGGGAAAAAAATAAATAAAAAAGAGGAAAAGGAGGAATGGCCCAAACAGAGGACTAGACATTGGCAGGAGGAACACAGGGAAATCAGCGTGGTGGGTCAGCATGGCTGCAGTCGTGGGGTGGGGGTGGAGAGGAGCTCGGAGATACCTGGAGAGGGAGACAGCCTCCAGCATGTGCAATAATTTGGAAGATTTAAAAAAAAAGGAAGAAGAAGAGGAAGAAGAAGGAGGAGAAGAAGGAGAAAGAGAGGGAGAAGGGGAAGGAGACGGAGGGAGGCAGAAAGAGGAAGGAAGGAAGGAAGAGAAAAGTCAAGATTTGCTGAACTAAATGAACAAAAATGTGAATCACCCTTGTTCTTTGAGTGCAAATAAGTTAACTTTTCTTTAGATCCGGCCTGCACCTTCCAAATATTTTCAGCAAATAGAAAAACCAGCTTTCCCAGTTTAGAACTCACCGTAGCACTGCCTAATGGGCTCCCAGGTAGGCACCTGGCAACCTGCTAGGTGGGCTTGCTAGAATCACACTGTGCACAAAGGATCATGGCCTCACAATGGACTCTTGAAAATGATGCTGAAATTCTTACAATAATATATATATATTTTTTAAAAAACCCAGTTCAATCCATCACTGTTTTGTTCCACCTTTGTCTCATGTAATAAGCAGGCCTTACCTGCCTTGTTTCAGATTGATTTCACATTTCATGACCTTTGCCATATAATATTTATAATATTCTGTAAATAGAATGTATGCTCCTTTCCCGGTGACTCTGGGTGTTTGCTGCCTACTGCCACTTTTTCGGAGAGAAAAAATATGGGGTGTAATGAGATGGGAGATGGGAAATGCTTGTCTGCTACATTGTAGAGATATTAGAGGTTAACCAAGGGTCATATGGAATAACAGATTATTTGCTTTGCATCAACTGTAGTTTATAAGAGCAAACGTGATGCTCCCGGAATGTATGAAATGCATGTTATGTTAAATTGGAGGTCATCATCTCACTTGTCAGAACATGGCTTCTAGTCTGAAATTCCAAAACTTTAGAAGCCTGTGAAGTCATTGGCCAGGTTCCAGGGGAGAGCAATGAAAGTGATAAAAGATTTGAAGGCTAATACCTTTGAGGGAAAGCTAAAAGAACAAGAATTATTTCTCCTCTAAATGAGGAGTCAGAGATAATTTAACAATCCTCAAGTATATGAAAGGTTTAATGTATGGAGCAGTGGTATCTAAATGCAGGGATGTTCAAGACATGAGGCCCAGGTACAGAGAAGTTACCCTGGCAGGGAGGGAGGCTGTGTGTTCTTCAGGGTATTTTGATGAAGAACCCCCTTCTCTCAAGGCCTGGAAGATTGGATATGATGTAGCAGGGAGGTGTCAGGAAGTGTCTGCAAGAGCGCTGGGGTAAAATAAATGACTTCTAAGAATCTCTAAATTCAGTAGTTTTGGGGTTTTTAAAAGGTCTTCCGTTTGAGGGGACTCTGAGGTCAAATAAATTATTGGCCAAGATTTTATTCTTACACTTTCTAGAACTAGTAGCATGTTCTGATCATTGCTGGGAATATCTGCAACCAGAGTTCTAGACGTTTGTGAATTTCTAGAAGTCTTCACACAATTATGTGCAATACACATGCACACACTGTATACACAGTATATGATAATCTGAGCAGTTTTATACTTTTTAACAATGCTTTCTAAAATTTTCTTACTAAAATTATTCTGTTTCTATATTCCCTAAGTCATCCCTCTTCCACTTACCTCCTACTATTTGATAAGATACTGAATCATCTCAGGCTTTCACTCTCAAAACCGAGAATGATAAATATACAGTCTAATAATTCAGTTGAAATAAACATTCTTCCATTTCAGTAGCAAAATCTATGCATCGAGACACCTGCATATTTTTGGAAGTGTACTAAGTTATAATTTTATGACAGACAGCAGCATAGCATTCCATTTAAAATCTTTTTACAAAGGTGGATGATAACAGAAGCTAGGACAATACAATAAAATACTATGTCTGCAATAAAAAATCAGACTTCACTCTCCTGAAATGGGCTCATGCAGATCACTATATCTCTGTTTACGGGGAATTTTAAGATAGTCACAAAACAAAACTGCCAAGCATGAAAGAATAATTCCTTTAACAGCTGTTCAGTAAGGTCAAAAACACAGAAACTACTGAAGGTTACAAAAGTATAGCTAGAACTCTTGGGAGTTTGGCTCCTTTGCCACACAAATTTCAGAATCGTCTTCTGGTTGTAGTCCCCCAGATGTTAGAAAGCTTGGGAGTGGTTACACGATTTTAGGAGCTTAGTTCTGTCATTTGACTTGCCATCTCATGCCATCACGAACTGAGGAGACACAGTTAATAAATAAAAGCACAGATGTCTCTGGTGCTTAGTTCAAAATAGAAACAAACATGGATCAATAGGAACAATCTGACACCAATATCCCAATTTCTGCCCAGACATCAGCAATAGGAAGGCTATTGTGCACAATCCTGAAAATCTGTTCTCCAAATGCACTATTGACAAAAAAACTGGACATAATAAGAAATTAAATGAAGCTGAATAAATACCCAGACTGAGGTCTAGACATCAAAACTGTATTTGGTGAAAAAAAGCAAAAGAGAAAAAAGGAATAGATCAAAAGGTCATCCGATGAAACACTGCTATTTTTGTGGTTCATAACTCCAAGCTGAAATATAAAATCAGCCCCAAACCAGATTTGTTTTCTTTGACACTCAATTTGAATAGATTTCTCTCTACTTTTGTATTTATGGAGCTTTGCCTCTCTCTCTCTCTCTCTCTCTCTCTCTTTTTTAAATTTTCAGTGAAATCCCAATTTTTTTTAAATAGAGGGAATTCAGTAGTTTAATTTTGGCTCTGAAGTCATCTCAGGGAACTTCCAATGCAAATAGTTTTTACAGCTCTATTTAAGAACATAGACTGATTAAAATAGAAATTAATATAAACGAATGTACTGTGACCACGAACATTATGTTTATCAAGGTGACTCCTTGAGTTCCTTATTTGTGAACCTCATCTGCTCTTAAATTTCATAGATTCTGTGTTGTTCTTCTTAGCTCTTCAGTATTACCTCAACATTTCAAAAGCCTCAATGACTTCATACTGTTAATACCTCATTTGATTATATTTGTTATTAAACAGGTTAAAGGTAAGTTTGGCCTGTGGAAACTGTTTCTCATTTGTACAAATACAACAAAACACAACTCTATGCAGATCTGGCTTAGCTTTTGGAACTGTCCCGTATTGACTTACAATGAAACAAAACAAGCACTGATTGAAATTAGTCAAACTTTTGCAGATGTTTTTAAATCCCTCAGATGAAGCAACCTAGCAATTTCTGGTTATTAAATTTCCACTCAGAATAAAAATACTCTTTTAAGTGTGAAGGATTTGAAAGACTTTCATATTTGACAAATTGCTCAATCTTCAGAAATTGACATTCAATTATTACTCCCATTTTTGGGATAGGAAAATCCATGCAAATATACCCAAAGTCATGGCAGTACCAGGCCTAAGTCCTCTGAATTGAGCTCCTCCAACTTGCTTACTCAATTTTAAACACATACCTATACACAGAGGACTCTTTATTTATAAGTGTGCCATGTCACAAAGATGTATTGGCAAGCGATGGTATTTTCCCATTGAAACATTCTGATAAAGAAAGTTTGGCTTTCCAGAAAAGTCCTTGACAGCTTATTTGCCCAAAAGAAGAATATCCATGGAGTTACAGTTCCAATCATACTCATAAGGATGTTTCTAAAAGAAAATGCATTTTGAATTCTCCTTTGAGGCACATAAATGTATTTCACTTAGTGCAGAGGATCAAATTCTCCCTCCTTCATGAGAGTGGGAACTGGGTCCCTACTAATTTGTCCACAGCTCCACAAAGAAGTGGTTAATTGACAGGATTTCCAAGGAATCACTGTAAGACTTCACAGTTTCTTCAGTCTCCCTGAAAGGATCCATCTTAAGCTGATTCTTCATTATTCCCATTCTTTTCTTTTCCAAGCACCAAGGAAGGTCTTCCTTCTACCTCTCCTGTCCAAGAAAGCTATTCCTTTGAGCCAGGATTCTTACAATTTTCTCTCCCTTATAATCTCTCAAACACACATTTCTTTGAACTTAAAAAAAAAAAAAAAAAACCACATGAACAAGTAGTTCCTAGCCCTCCAGGCTTTTAAGATACTGTGCTTTATTTAGGATATGATTAAACCCCTCAGGTATGCATCCTACATACAGCAGGATACCTGGGGCCTGCTCCCCTCTGCCATCAGTCTGAGTCATGCCAATTGTCTCATGTTCCCCTGGTCTCCTCCCACTTGCATTTCCCACCCTGAGGAATACTTCATGTCCAGTGTTTGGCTCCCTGCAATGTGGTGCTCTTCCCTCTAATTATAAACCTTGTCAATGCTTCTTTCCCCTTCCTTTTGCCCTCAGAATAAATGTGACTAAAAAAATGACTAAAAGTAAGAGAACAATAAGGGATGGGGATGTCATATTAGAAATCACTGCTTTCAAAGTCTCCTGACTCTTCTCTGCCTGTTTTAGTATCTTAGAGCTGTTGTAACAAAGTGGCACAAATTGCATGACTTCAAATAGAAATTTATTGTCTTCCTTGTTTTTGATGGTGGCCATCAGCCCTTGGTCCTCCTTGCCTTGCTGGTGATACATTTTAAATTCTGCCTCCATCACCACATAGACCTCTTCCTGTGTGCACTGTCTTTATATGGTATTCTTGTCTGTGTCTGCATATAAATTTCCCTCTTCTTGTAAGGACATCAGTCCTACAGTATCAAGAGCCTGACCTTACTCTAGTATTGCTTCATCTTAACATAGCTACTTATATCTGTAACAACCCTATTTCTAAATCACATTCAGAGATATGGAGGATTAGGAGATTGCATTAGTCAGGTTCTCCAGAGAAACAGAAGCAATAGAATCTATCTATCTATCTGTCTATCTATCATCTATTGCAAGATACTATGAGAAATTAGCCCATGTGATTATGGAGACTGATAAGTCTCATTCTGCCATTTCTAAGTTGTAGATACAGCTAATCCTGGTGGTGTAATTCAGTCTGAGCCCAAAGGCCTGAGAATGAGGGGTGCCAATGGTGTGTATCCTAGTCCAAGGGCAGTAGACCACTTTGAGATGAATTTTTCCTGAACGCACTAGTTGAGTGATGTTTGCATTGGGTGTGAGGGTTGTCAGCACTACATTCAAAGCATTTGAAGTGCTTCTCCTGATGACGCAGGGTTGGGAACAAGGTCTTTTTGCTTATTTTCCTCCTAACCAACCAAGGTTGATAGTTGTAGTGTCAACTACAGTGTCAAGTCCCCTGTTTTCTGGCCAGCCTTACCAATAGAGAGCTTCCTGCAAAAAGGACAATCTATGTGTTTCCACATAGGTCCATTTCCCCTGCTTTTCCTTCATACCAGAGCAGGTCTTGGGAGGCAACTAGAGCCAACTCGAGATCCTGTCTGTATGTTTCCAAATAACATAATGCCACTTACTCTATCCCCACAGAGTAGACTACTTTTTTGAAGAATTGTGTTTGTTGTCTTCATCTAAGATCTTCAGCCATAGGCATCACTTCTAGCACTTTTCTTGTTTGTCTTTCTCTCTACCTGGTAGACATTTCATCTGTATTGTGGCTCAGGTTAGAGGGGTCTCCCAGATGCACCAAAGGAGTGATTTTTTTTTCTTCTCTCAGCTTTTTGTCATCTGTATTATTTTGGGGTGACTACCAAGAAGCAAAGGAAGCAGCGCTATTTTTATGCCTATCATTTAAAATCCAAATATGAAGAATGGTCTCTTATTTTTGTTTTGTTTGAAACTTTATTTGACTTTCAATTTCTCAGGAAAAATGATGAAGAGAAAAATGAGCAACCACAGTCAAAGAAATTAGACCCAGTAATGATGTAGCATATATAGGATAAGAATTCTTTGATTCTACTTCTTATGCTCATAGAACTTGCCACTATGTTACACTTTGGCATAGTTTTCATGGTGGATTTGACCTTATTTCCAAGAAAACAAATACAAAATCTGGACTTTAAATGTCCTGAGAACTCCACATTTAATTTCATGCTTGAAAAATAACAGTTTCTAGGGATTTTGAAAGTTTAGAATAATAAATATTTCTCCAGGGATCTTTTCATAGATGTTGTCTTTACCCTCAGATTCAGTTGAAGAATAATTCAGTATGAAAAATTTTGAACTAATAGTATATTTTCCTGACTTTATTTTATGGACAGAAAATTTATTTCTAGATCATCTATATAGGAACATTTGTGAACATCTGACCTCTTAAAACTATTGAACTATATAGTAGTATGTCATTTTCATAGTGTACACACATTTTTTCCCCTTTTGGTGAATTCAAAAAGGCAAATATGCAATGCCCAAATGTAGATAAACTCATATATGAAACACCTTTTCATACCAGTCAAGAAATCCGGAAATGCATTGCCTTAAAAATAACTGGAATTAAAAACAAAATTAATGGAAACTGTTTTCATCCACTGATTTGCATTTTTTAGGCAAAAAGCTACTGAAGAATGACTATTCCTGTACAATTACATTCATTAAGACCTGGACCTCCAGGTAAGAAGCTCTAGGATGTACTCACATATATGTCAATGAAGTCAGTACAAAGAAAGGCTGTGTAACAGAAATTTAACCTACCTGAACCTTGCAGACACTTGAAAAGTTAGGGAAAAAGCATTACAAGTAGATTACTTCTCTTAACATGTTCTAACTTTTCTCTTACTATTACCTCTGCTGCCAGTGGTGGGTGGGCAAATATCTTTCAGTTTGAACTCCCCTTTGTTTGGAAGCAGAGAGAACAGTGGTTTGGCCTGCCACAATTGTTTTGTTGGTTGGCACAGAGTTCTAATTAATCTGTGATACATCATAAGATAGAACAGATCAGACAGTAACTACATTGTTCTTCCTCTGGGGTCCTTTCTTTTCTACCCAGTTTCTTAGTGGGCTTAGGGTTAAGTGTTCTAGGTTCTCCGTGTATCTTCTCTCTATCCTCTGTAAGTGTTCTGATCATGACTTTTCTTCATACATTCTGCCAGGGACTACAAAGAATATAAGGGTGGTCAGGCCAGTATACTAAAAATTAAAAAAAAAAAAGGGGCACCTGGGTGGCTCAGTCGTTAAGCATCTTCGTTCAGCTCAGGTCATGATCCCAGGTCCTGGGATGAGCCCCACGTGGGGCTCTTTGAACAGCAGGAAGTCAACTTCTCCCTCTCCCACTCCCCCTGCCTGTGTTCCCTCTCTCTCTGTCAAATAAATAAATAAAATCTTTTTTAAACATTTAAAAAATTAAAAAAATAAAAATAAAAATAAATTTCTTTGAGAAGCGTGTTATGATATAAGGAGCAAATAAGTATCACATAAATGCTATGTCCAGATTATAGGTATTTAAATTCCATCTGTGTAGAATTGTTGGTGGTATATAGAAAGTTCTCTACTCACAATCTTTCTGACTTGTCCCTTAATGTTAAGTATCTCATTAAATGTGACATTAGCTATGTAAGTAACAAAAAGAAATGAATATACCTAATTTAAAAGAATGAAATGTAAATTGGAAAGTTAAGAGTTAAACCCACAGAGCAGGGGCCATCACCATATTTTTATTAAGTATTTACTATGTGCAAAACATGTTCACTGCTGTGGGGATGTAAGCAAATGAATTTGTCTCTCAGGAAGTTTTAACATATTCCTAGAGATGACCTGGAAATTAAAACAAATACAGACCGAGCCAGAAAGAAACAATTTTCACAAACATGATTATCTTCCAAGACAAATTACTAACTTCAGAAGCATTGCATCAAGTAAGAGTCTAGAAAGGTCTCATGTGGGAGTGGGTGGAGTTAAGCTTTGAAAGGTAGATAGAAATTGGATAATTAGAGATAAAAAGGTAGACTTTTGAGAGTGAAAGGAGTTAGGGACAGACTTGGAGGTAGGGAAACTATTTGGTTGGGGAAGGTGGTTCATACGGGTGAGTTGTAAGAAATAATCTTAGAAAGGAAGATTAGGTCCCAATTCAGATTCTCCATATGAAGGGAACTCTCAAAGAGTTATTTATTCCAATACATGACTCTTAGCAAAGACCATATTTCTCCAAACCAAATTTGATGAAGAAATATTTGCTGTTCTTGTGATTTTTATGAAATGGATGATTTTATTGATTCTCACTTTAACATTTCTCTTACTTCCATCTGGACTTATTTTCTCCTTAGAATAGAACTCTCTTTATAGAATGCTTTGTATTAGTCACACTGGGTTAATTAATGCTGTGGTAAAAAGACAACCTCCCAAATGTCACAAGCTAAATACAACAAAAGTGTACTTCTCCTTCACAGCAGAATAAATGTGCAATGTGGGCAGACTGAAGACTCTGCCCCACATGATCCCTGAGATCCAAGATAACTGAAGTGACTTTGCTCAGTTGCACTTAGGTGGAGTGTTTTGTTCTTTCTGTTGCTCTAGCAAGAGAAGATCCAGCTATGGGGTCACACTGCTCCTGAGCTTTAGCACGTGGCTTTCCCATTCCCTACTGGCCAGGTTAGATGGCCCCCCTCCTGCAGAGGGGTATGAGACTTAGGGAAACAGATGGACTGTGAGTTCTACTATCTCTGACACAGCCTTAGTTGTGGGAGGTACATCAATCGGGGGCATATTATAAAATTTCCCCTACGTTTGTTTCTTAAAATACCTCTTTTCTTCAAAAATTGAATTTGCAGATCTTATTTCTCAACCTGCTAATCGTTGTGTGGGTATCTTCTCTAAACCCTCTCCAATTAATCTTTATTCTACTCATAAATGGAACTTTAAATTTATGTTAGTTCACTCTAAGGATTGTAAGAAAAAGCCCAGTGCAATTATTTTTATTATCTGTGTGTGTATTTACCATTTCATAATGTCTATAACCAAAGGTAATTTCAGGCCAGCCTTCTGCACCACATCTCTGGCTGCTCTCTGAATTCAGCCCATTTTATTCTACTTTTAAGATTTTGCCCCAAATCTCTTACCCTCTTGACCAATCCACTTCCACAGTTTCCAAAAAATATGTCTTTTCTTGAAAGTCCTCTGGTCAATTGTACCTTCTCCAAAACACTTCCTCATACTTTCCCAAACAAAATTAACCCCTTGGTCTCCAAACTAGAGTCTGTTTTAGAAAATTAAATGCTTCTCCTGACTGCTTTGTATTTGCAAGTCTATACAGCATGCAACTGGGACTTTACTGGCGCCCTACCCTCACCCTCCCACTCTGGGGACATCAGGCAGTCTCTGGAGGCAGTTTTGATTGTTAAAATCTGGAGGAGGTAGAAGACTGATTCTGGCCTTTAATGAATAGCACTGGAGATTTGCTAAACACCCTATGATGCACAAGACAGCCACCACAACCAAGAATTTGCCAGTCCAACACGTTTATGGTGTTGAGGTTGAGAAACCTTGCTGTAGAGTATGAAGACCAGAGTAAGGACCTGACTGTCAAGCATAACGTCTTGCAGACAGAAATGTACTCAGTATTTGGTAGGGGCAGTTCTCAGAGATGTCTAAAAGGACCACCAGGTAGCATTTTGGGAAGGAAATATTCATTTTTAATAATATCCATTGTTTAGCTTTATAATGTTTACCCATAGATTCCTACTTCTCATGTGCACGAGAGCGTTGTACTTCCCCATTCCTCTTGCACTTGGATATGACTGTTATTTCTGGCTATTATGTTGTAGGTGGAAGTGACTTAATTCATTTATAGTCCTGAGTGTTCAATTACTGATCCAAGACCCTCTGGTTCCCTATTATTCCTGTGGCCGAAATCAGCCTGCATTCATAGTGAGAACCACGCAGATGAAGGATAGGTAATGTAGGCAAGAGCTCATTGTTTAACCAAAATGCTACATCCGGTTCTTCGGTGCCATATGCACATGAATATTAAAAAAAAAAAAAAAACAAAACTCATGTAACATTCTGCTCACTCGTAGAATGCTAACGGATGTCAGCATGATTTTTTTTTAAGACTTCAATGTGATCACTGCAGCTTCACCAACCAGTGACTGACATGAACCTGTTCTTTAGATTCATTTTGCTGATAAATCAACAAATATTGAAAATCAACAACTTTTGAAAGCTTTCCTAAATCGGTCTTTATTTTGCTTTTGAATTTCTGCTTTACGACCCTCACAGACAGAGCTATCATCCTGACTTTACCTTTCCTAGCCCCACCTAGGTTATATATATCTTCAATTGCACTATGTTTATTTCAATTTGCAACACACATCTAATTCTATTTGCTTCTCCTAGTTTGTAAAATACATTCTGTTAACATGAAACCACTCATGGGACACAGAAGAATCATAAAGTTATGGAAAAAGAACCTCAGTGCGGTAATGAGATAGCACATAAAGCTTTGTACCTAGGGTAGAAAAACTGGATCCCTATACAACTCAACCAGTTTATGGCTGTAAGGTAGATAAAGTCTATACACGCACTTTGTAAACCATCAGGTGCTATGCAAAGGGAAGTTATTATTAGTGCACTCCCAGATCCCTTGCTCGGGCTTTGTTGTCACTGAACTTGAGCTGCAACTTGAACTTGCACTTGAACTGTGAACTTGAGGAAGTCAGTTGAATTCTTGGCTTATCAGTTTCCTTACTCATATACTAGCTTGTATAAGAGGTGATTTTTGTTTCTCTTTCCAAATATTTGAAGTTCAGGTTTTTAGACACAATGAGTTATTCTGAATTAAGATGCTGTAAGAAAATTTCCCCTCTTGAAAATACAACAGGAATTATTTCATTTTTCAAATTATTCAAATGTCCAAGAGGTAAGTATTTTCTATACATATTTCTGATTTTCTCAATTTCATATAACAAACATGGTATATATTTGTTCTAAGTAAGTGTTGAGATACATGGCTATTACTATAGTATCAAAAAGAAACTATTTGAAGCATAGATTTAATAGTATTAAATACTAAGAGTAATAATAATAGCTTTTGGCTAGGCAGTGTTTCAAGGGTTTCTGTTCATTATCTCATTTAATTTTATAATAATGGCCAAAGATAAATAAAAATAATGATCAGGTAAAACTGAGAGTAATATTATCTTTTAGATTGGGATGTATGACCTCTTTATTCACTTTAAATTTCCCAAAGCATTTGTGATCACTTTGTAGAATCAGTGTACGAACTATAATCTGAAAGAAATCGGTGGTATTTTTACAGAACGTGAGCACAACCATCTGATTTATAGTTCAATCTGTTAATGCACTCTGTTATTAGGCCACCTGGCAGTTTTATGCATTGTGAATTTAAAGAGGAGCTCGATGTAACATAAGCTTTACAAGCTGGGGAAATATTATTGAAATGAAACATGAATGAGGACCATTTAAACAATAAAATAATGTGTATAGACTATATATTTTTTAGTTTTAGCTAATACGTGCCTTAGGTATAAATTCTGACATAAGTTGAGGTTCTTATGAGACTATAAAGATGAAATTCAAAATAAACTTATTATTGTACTATTGTTAATCATGTAGTATTCATGCCCTTATAGAGAAGCAAAATACAGCCACAAATTTCTCTGAAAAATTAAGATCACATATCAACTGCATTTTCTTTTAGTACTCACAGAAGTGTACTTGTGGAGATGGTGTCAGAATGAGAAGCCAGAATTGGGATATGAAGAAACACCGTGTAACTTATTGACCATCTCTTTTATGACTCTGTTTTATTATCATTTAAGGAATTTGATCCACCATTGCTAAAGTACAAAATAAGGCCTGTACAAAGATAATCCTAGAAAATATGTCGGTAAGATTAAATATGTCAGAACAGTTAATCTGTTTGAGGCCTGAGAAAACCATCCATTGTAAGGTGACACTATTTACTTCTCTTGTTCTAAATATATCAATTAGTAGCTCATCTAATCCATGAGAAGTGTTATAGAATGAAAAGTAATTCTTATGAAAAGTATTATAAGTAAAGCTGGATTCTTTACAGTGACCCATGAAATTTGGGTTTCGTTTATTCAATTTTATATCACTATTGGATTTCTCTTTAATTAAATTAGTGATTTGAAAGTTATGAGATAGTTGATATTTTTATTCAGACATTACACTACAATCAAACTGCATTATCTGCATTTGGTTTTCCAAAGAATTTTATGATATGATTCATATTTATATAATTTCAAAGCATATTTTCCAGTATATATTTACTTTAAAATGGTAAATGACTTAAAGGAAATTATATTTTTGTTTATTGAAACATATCTATTCTTTCTCATTTTTACAACTAGGAAATGTGAAAGATTAATAAAAATGTTATGGATTTTATGTTTTGAATTATCAGATATTCCACAAATTATCATGGCAAGCAGTGGCTTTTCAAAATGGATATTTCTTCTCTAAAATTTATAACAAAATGTTAAAATTGTTCCTCACCGACACAGAATTTTTCAAATGCTTAACTCTCAGGTGAAAAAGTGAAAAGACATTTGCTCACACATTGGAGGAAAAAATGAAATATTTACAATGCATCTGGGAGAAAAACATGCTATTGCACTTTTAACCTTAACATTAACTTAATTATTAGATATTTGGATTCTACACCTTAATTCTGATATTTCTATTTAATCTCCTGATTTTAGTATTTTAGTTTAAAGAGTTTGACAATATGGCATCCAACCTTTTTCTTTATGAAAATAGATGAATAAAATAAAATTAAATAAATAAATTATTTGATAAATAATTTATCAAATTAAATTCCCTTCAAGTACCAATTGCCGCATATTATTTGAGTCAATTTTCTGAGTGTTGGTATCTGGACCCTTCTTCGTTTGCCGTATACTGAGGTGATTGTGTATTTTCTGCCAGTCTGATATGCCCTGAAGACTTCTGGTTTGGGAACTTGAGGAGGTCACAGGATGTGATAAAATTCATTTTACTGAAGTGTACTGGTTATGAAAATTGCTTGTTCCAGTGGGCGATTTCACTACTTCATTTACAGCATAAGTGCTCATTGTGCTTCTGCTGGCTGGGATCTGACCCCTATATTTCTCATTTTCCTTCTGAAATGTGGGTCAGCAGTGTTGTCAGATTCCTTCCCTCCTGTAAAACATTTTATTTTTAAATATTTGACACAGGAGCTTTCTAAAAGAACAGGTTAAAAAAAAAAGTCCTGCTGGATGGCATTTATGACTCGGAGAAGTATCATTGCCATTGACCTCACAACTCTTCTTAAATAGTCAGAGAAGGGCAACAAAATTGTCAATTAGGCTTCCGGGGAACAGAATTCAGCCCAACACAATTCGCTTGGCAGCATAATCATGCAGATCTGGCTTCTACATGAGAGTCGTTCAAGCCTATAATAATGAGGGTTCAACAAATTTGAACTTCTTTTCCCAACAGCAGATTTGGAAGCTGTTGATTTGTTATACATTTATTAAAAGGTTTTGTAGCATTGAAATGTTACTTAGGATATTCTGTCGGAGTCTCTGATTCACAAACCACAGAGGTCAGGCTTCTAGAATGCTGTAAGAAGTCCATTTCTGCTTTCACAGAAATAGTGGCTTAAAAATATATATACATATATATTTTAAAAATTAAAAAATATATATGTGTATTTTTTTCCCTTTCTTCTGGTTTTGTCCTGAGGATGTATTTTATGACTTTTCTTTTTTAAGAGAGTACTGGTTGAGGGACGATTTATCCAATATTTAGTAACAGGTACTAAAAGAAAAAATGAATAGTCTTACCCACTGACCCTTTTGTTTTTCGTATTCAATACACTCACCAATAAGAATAAGAAAAAAAATCAATAATAAATTATAACTTGGTTTTCATATTTTTCCAACCACCACAACCTTTTTATGAGTTAAATAAACAACAACTGTCCTTCGGCTGAGAAGAAAGTAATAGAAGGGAAATAGAATTAATACAAAATTCAAAGAAAATACATAGTTACTATAGTGTGGTAGAACTGTGCTATAGTATAGTTATATATGCTCCCCTTTTTGGCCAAGTCACTCTCCTAAAACTGGGCCGCAATACTTAAACTAGTATGGTGATATCCATTTAAAGTATTTTCCTTCATGTCTGGTCTTACCCAATACTAACCTGACCCATTTGTTTCATTTGTAAATGCACATTTACCAGGTCTAGACCTGTTTCTCAAAGGGAGAGACAGCGAAAGGGAGATGGGACCAAGGCCAATGGTGCTTGCTTGGTCTATAAGAGAAGAATTATTTCCCATTCATGGAAAAGAAGCCAGTTATAATAATACTAAACAATAGAGGCCCGCTGTAGTAATTGCCAGAAGATGAATTAGGAAATCAAAAGAATAACAACAGCTGGGCTGGGTCTTGTATTGGTCACCTATTGCTTTATTTAGTTCCCAGCCAGAATAGATCTCTTCTATCTTTCAGTATGATATATGTGCACAAAATCCCAACCACAGATTTGCATTGGTGTCTACATTCCATAGCCAATTAGTGTGATGATTTTATCACAGCAGTTATTTGAAACTGAATTTCAGTAGTTATTATCTAGGATGATCCCTGATCTCTGAGGATATTTGCTGAGGTTGAACAAACTAGAAAAAAAAATACTTCAAAGAAAATTTTTATTACGGAATAACTACAATATTGATGTTTTATCAAATAAAGAAGTAGAGCCAGATTTAGCCCCAATTGTTGCTGTTACCCAACTTGGTAATAGTTGAATAAACTCACAAGGATGTTACGCATTAAGAAAAAAGGAAAAAGCCTTGGCTGTCTGCCACAAAGATCTTGTGAAATTCTTCATAGAACCTGTGCAACAAACTTTGTGTTCAGGAGCAGGTACAAAGAACATGCATCGAAATGGAATCACAAGCCTCAGTGTTTTCACATAATAAAAATTTATGGTGAGATAATGTCTATATTCTTCTGAACATATAAACTCCTTTTTGTGAAAAGATTAATGTTATATGACAGCTCTTAGTGACCCAATAGGAATTGTTTTATTTTTTCATATGTACATGTTCTATGCAGATACATGGTCATATCTAAATTGATTGACTATCCAGAAGGAAATAAACTTTACTAGAAAGTAAAAACAAAAGAAAACAAAACAAAACTTGTGGTTATCAAGAATGTATGGTACTGGCACAATAATAGACTTGCAGATCAATGAAACAGAATAGAGAACCCAGAATTAGACCCACAACTTATGGCCAACTAATCTTCAACAAAGCCAGAAAGATTATCCAATGGGAGAAAAGTTCTCTTCAACAAATGGTTGTGGGAAAGCAGGAGAGCAACATGCAAAAGGATGAAACTGGACTGCTTCCTTCCACCATACGCAAAAATAAATTCAGAATGGACGAAAGATCTAAATGTGGACAGGAAATCATCAAAATCCTAGAGTAGAACACTGACAGTTGCTGTAGCAACTTCTGACTAGACACATTGCTGGAAGTAAGGGACACAAAGGCAAGGATAAACTATTGGGATTTCATCGAGATAAAAATTTCTGCACAGAGAAGGAAACAATCAACAGACAGCCTAAAAGGCAGTCTACATAATCAGAGAAGATATTTGCAATGACATATTGGATAAAGGGTTAGTATCCAAAATCTATAAAGAACCTATCAAACTCAACACCCAAAAAAACAAACAATCTAGTTAAGAAACAAGCAGGAAACATGAATAGATACTTTGTCAAAGAAGACATCCAGATGGCTAACAGACACACAAAAAACTCATCATCAGGGAAATACAAATCAAAACCACAACGAGAGGGACGCCTGGGTGGCTCAGTTGGATAAGCAGCTGCCTTTGGCTCAGGTCATGATCCCAGCGTCCTGGGATCGAGTCCCACATTGGGCTCCTTGCTCCGCAGGGAGCCTGCTTCTCCCTCTGACTCTGCCTGCCTCTCTGCCTGTGCTCACTCTTGCTCTCTCTCTCTCTCTCTCTCTCTCTGACAAATAAATAAATAAAATCTTAAAAAAAAAAAAAAAAACACAACGAGATACCATCTCACGCTAGTCACAATGGCTAAAATTAACAACACAAGAAACAACAGGTACTGGTGAGGATATAGGGAAAGAGGAACCATCTAGCACTGTGGTGGGAATGCAAACTGGTGAGCCACTCTAGAGAATGGTATGCAGTTTCCTCAGAAGATTAAACATAGAACTACCCTATGACCCAGCAATCGCACTACTAGGTATTTGCCCAAAGGATATAAAAATACAGATTCAAAAAAAAAAATTGCACCCCAATGTTTATGTTTATAGCAGCATTATTAACAATAGCCAAACTATGGAGAGAGCCCAAATATCCATCAACTGGTGAATGGATAAAGATGATGTGGGGTGTGTATGTGTGAATATTACTCAGCCATCAAAAAGAATGAAATCTTCCCATTTGCAATGATATGGATGGAGCTGAAGAGTATTATGCTAAGTGAAATAAGTCAGTCAGAGAAAGGCAAATACTATATGATTTCATTCATCTGTGGAATTTAAGAAAGAAAACAGAAGACCATATGGGAAGGGTGGGGGGAAAGGGAGAGAGGGATATAAACTATAAAAGACTCTTAATGATAGAGGACAAACTGAGGTTAATGAAGGGAAGAGGAGTTGGGAGATGGGAGACATGGGTAAGGAGTATTAAGGAGGGCATTGTTTTTCTTTGCTGAGCCTTGGATGTTGTATGTAAGTGATCAATCCCTGAATTCTACTCCCGAAACCAATGTTGCACCATATGTTAACTAAGTAACATTTAAATTTTTTAAAAAGAATGATAAACATTACATTAAATTAAATATTCAAGAAATGATTGATTTTACCACATTTTCAACAAACCATTACAGTGAAAGATGAAAGACTATATACCTAGATAGATTTACTGTTAGCCTATTGTAAACAGTCTGCAAATATTTTTAAAAGTTGGTTTATAAGAATTCCCACTATTCTAATCTCACCTTTTGTTTTTCATTTTCTTTTCTATCCTGTGGGGTATGTGACTCAGCACGGAGTCTAGACTCCTACGCACCATAAATGTATTGACTTGGAATAATTGTTTGAATACAGACATCCCTCAGGTTTATTCCTTTATCAACAAGTTTCCTCAGGGTTTAGGGATTCCCTGAGAAGTATCCAGCTATAGGAGATAGAAATGTTGTCACCAATCGTTCTGAGTTGGTGTATTTTATACTTGTATGCATCTTTTAGCTGAGTCACTTGCCCTGGGGAAGAGAAAAGAAAATGAAAAGCAAAGAGCAGGATAATAACAGTGGGAATTTTTACACACACTGGGAAAAAAAAAAAAAAAGAATTTGAGAGTATCTAGAGGAAATGTAGCGAAAACAACCCTTCATTGTTTCGTGCTTTACTATAATGTGTGTACAGATGGGGTGCCAGTCTTTCCGGTTCGTGAACATTTTGGCACATGTGCATTGCCTAGCATATCAGTATCAGAAAATACATAAACTTCTGCCTTTTAGAAGCCGACAGACTAAAGAAGCAAGAAGAAGTTATACATTTTTCTCTCATTGTGCCTCCGACATTCTGTTTGGCGTTCTCATGCATATTATATTCACTGATCCCTCACCACGGGGACACCACATATGACCACCAGCCCACTCTTCAGGAGAGAAAGCGGGACTTCTGGAATTTGGATTTGGCTTTTCCAGGCAGTGGTGCCTTTCGTCGAAGCTCAAAATGATACAGTGTCAAAATTGCACACATTTGAAATGATTTAACTAAAAAGCTAGGAAAACTATTTTAAAAACTTGAAAAATTCTCTTTGAGGATAGATACGAGGGGCCAGACATAATTCACCTGATCATTCACAGAGAGGTCTGCCTCTCTGAGAATGGAGAAATACAGAAATAAAAAAGCACGAGCCTCTCTTCGTAAACTTGAAGGCAGAGTTGTGTGTCCCCCAACAAAGGACTGATAAGAGAAAAGTATACGTTGGGAGATTCGCAAATGCTTTCCACTAAGCTGAAGTTAGCCAGCCTGCCAGATTGAAAGTCTGGGAATAAAGCAGACGAAAGTAGTTCTTTCTTGCTCCAACTTGCCTGTAACAGCTTGAGCTGCGAATGTTTGACTCAGACCTCCAAAGCACAGGGACTTTATCTTTATATAAAAATAGCATCTGAAAGCAACTTTATTTTCTGCAGAACTATCTTTTTATCATCACCGTGTGTTTCCTGTTGCCTAGGTTAGAGAAGCCAGACTCTTTATTAACTAGGCTATGTTGGCACATCTACCTTATGGGAAGCAAAATGATTTGCCCAAGTGTTCCCAGGCCCTGCAGAAGGACCAAAGAGCAGGTATTTGTAGCAGTTGCCAAGGATCCTAGATACGGATGACAGGAAACTGCCAGACCAGACCCAAGTAGTGCGAGATGGCTGCACCTCCCTGGAAGGCAGACAGAGGGCATGAAAACAGCTTGAGTCAGAGAAGAAGTATAGGATGTCCTTGTCCCGCCTCAGTGCAGGCCGAGGGGACCACGTAGAGATGTGATCAGTGTGGTTTTACAGAATTTGTTTCCTTAACACACCTCTAAGAGGTTTCAAATAGTTTCTTGAAAGAGTCAGTCTTTGAAAGAGCAGAGTAAGACGTTGCAGCAACAACAGCTTTGGATGCACAGATGGCTTCTGAGCACTTGGCACGACACTGGGTAAGTAGCACTGGGATATCCAGCCTCTGAGCAGGTGACCAGGAAAGGCCCCCGGAAGGAACCCGGATACCATTTCCGGAGATGACTGACCAAGAAAACCCAGAGAGGCCAGTGCTGAAAGCCCTGTCATAAGAAGGCATCCAGAGACACTCAGGGGACAGGTGGGTATAAGAAGCGCCCTACTTGGGATACTCGACCACTCAGAGCCCTTGCCAGCCCTCTGTGCACCAGGCTGCGGGGATAAGTGATTTGGCCATTATTAATCTGCTTACAGTCTTTGGCAGCCTCGAGATAGCTTACCATTTGTTTTGCTCCTTTCTCAAGAGAGAGAGCGATTTTTCTCCAAACTCTGGAACAGGCTTCAGCCAATTAGGGATAGTCCCTGCGTTGAATCCAACCTGGAGGGGTGGCTCAGGGGAAAAAAGCCATTACAACAATTCCACCCGAAGATTCCTTTTAATGTAATTTTGAAATCTTTTGTCTTCAAATGTTGACTCTTCAGATTGTCTCTATTAATTGGTAACACCAACTACTATATAAAATAGAATTACTCTGTCATCATTCCTCAAAGTCATGTTGGAATCACAGTGTCAATGTTATATAAGAGGTTTATTACAAAATTATCTGACTTCAAGTCGAATGAATAATTCCTTCAATTAATATTCACAATGGAAAAGAAAAGGAAATATTCGTGTGGAAAAAAATGGGAAAAATCAATAGGGAGATGCCTAAATAACAACATCATGTACACGCTGGTTCGTTCTTTCTTTTCCATCCTGCTAAATTCTATGCCCTCAAAGACTTCACACAAAGGGAAGAAAGTGAATATTGAATCAGGGGAATTTTTAAATTATGTAAAATTTCTGCCTATAATAGTCATGTGTGGGGAAAAGTATACTATTATAAAACTTTTTAAAAAACGGTTATTATGATTATTATTCTCAGACAACTTGTGCTATAGAAAAGTTAAATTTGTCAATCTCAGAAGCAAAGCCAGTTCCAACAGGGAGAAGATCTGCACTGCGATGAACAAAAGGGATAATGTGCTAGGGCTGTTGCTGCTCTGGACATTTCCCTAGAGTCTGGGGCAGAAGGTTCTGGAAGAGATAAGGGGTCGAGTAGGGGAATGGGTTACCAAAGGCCATGCAACCTTGCAATCTGACCGACTGACGGTAGAGTAAAACAATCAGGCGTGAACGCTGGGTGCTGGAAGGACCGTAGCATTCTTCCGGGCTGATAGCAGCCCTGGGGATGAACACAAGAAGGCTGCCTATCTAGAAAGGACACTTCCATGAAGTTCCAAGAAGCTACTCGGAGAGAAACAAAAAGCTCAGTTCCCAGACAGACCAGCAGAAAGTGTCTAGGTTAGGAAGCTTAAGAAGTTTAAGGATCAACCAGAGACTTCTGTAGCTACAAGGACCAGCTTAGCAGACCTGGAGAAAAATCCTGAAAGTCCAAATGGACTTGACAGGCCACTTTTTTTGTTTTTTTTTTTTAAGATTTTATTTATTTATTTGACAGACAGAGATCACAAGTAGGCAGAGAGGCAGGCAGAGAAAGAGAGAAGGAAACAGACTCCCCGCGGAGCAGAGAGCCTGATGTGGGGCTTGATCCCAGGACTCTGGGATCATGACCTGAGCCAAAGGCAGAGGCTTTAACCCATTGAGCCACCCAGGCGCCCCTGACAGGCCACTTCTATGGCTTCAATAGTGAACTTGGTACAGTGACTGACTAAACTTTACTCCTCCTTAATTGATGCTCTTCTCCTTTATTTATATTTAAAAATCCCTTCTGCCTGTGCAGGTGCAGGAGCCACTGCTCCACGGCCAGGTTTGTTTCTGAGAGCCCCCCGGGGTAGGAGAAGTTGTGGTTCAAAGCGCTTCTGAGATCACAAATGTTGTAGTACTGTGGTTGGGAAAGGCCCTGTGAAACTCTGTATACAGTTTTACAAACACTGAAATGTTTATACAAATCAAGTACCAGTAGAAGCTACGGTATATATCATCTCTTGCTCCTAAGAAATAGTCTAGGTTCTACCTTCAGAGAAATTTAAATAAAATACTTACAAATTAGTTTAGTTTATTTCATGAAGTTGCATTCTTTCGTATTTCCCCCCCTTCTCTTGTCCTCTAACCAAATAGTAGCATCTAGAAAGGCACTTAAAAATAGAAAGTTTTAAGATTCAGAAGTATTGACTGCTGCCTCAGAAATCCCACAAATGCAAAGTAAGTCAAATACTTGAGATTTAAGAAAGCTTTGGGTAACCTCTGGTTAACCTTCCTGAGAAATATTTCTCCAGTTTTCCTTCCAAAGCGTAGGATAGAATCTCCCCACAATCCAAGTCCCTTCTGCAGACAGTTCAGTTCCTTCCCCCTAACAAAACAGAGAGTGTCTTGAAAGGTCCAGTTTAGTTTAGCTTCTATTCGGGTCTTTTATCTGCTCTAAGGCAAAACCTTTTATCATCAGCTCTAAGGTGGTGTTTACTGGTCTTTTACTGTTCCTAATACTCACCTTCATGTCTTTCACCTTCAACAGAAGAAACTCACAAGTTGCTTCTATGGAAAGTAAAATCCTCTTTGTTGAGCAAGTAATTTGCTGGGTGCATTAGAATTTGCTTAAAGGGAACACAGAGTTTTGAAGGGATTATGCAACAGAGTAACTCTTATTCAGGGTTAGGATTACATACAACAAATATGGTCTGGAGTCTAATTATCTCTGAAATATTTTAAGTTTTTCACAAACTATAATACTGTGTAATTTTGTGGCATGTCCAATCTCTAGCTCTAGAACACTGTTGACATGGAATAAGGTGGCTGGGTTCATTCAGACTCCACGTTGAAATGAAAGCACAGAGAGCTGAAACGGCTGAGGTCAAGGTTCTTAACAATGTGGCTTCTCTATCTTGATCATAGAAAATTAACTAATTTACTGATTATTTCTGCTTAGAGGTGTAGCTTTCTTTCTAGACTACAGCAATATCTAAGAGTAACTGTGACAAATCAAGAACTTTCTTTGGAAGGATAAATGAAGTTCTAGGCTCTGAAGTTGTTGTGCTAAAGCAATTCAACCCCAAGGTTCATTGACTCAACATTACTTTACTGAAGTTCCTATCAAATTTTTCCTGTGCTGAAGAATACTCAGACTAGTATACCTGCAATATTTAGAAGGTTTTCCCAAAGTCTCCATAATTCAGGTAAAAATAAACATTTTGTTAGATATTTCAAGTGATTTGTTTGTCATTAAAAAATGACAACTTAAAAATACCACTTTACATTGAGAAGTAAAAGATTCTTATCATACTCAATGTCTATAAATATCTTGTCTTTTCTTTCTCTAAATTATAATTTCCATTTGTTTAACATCTAATTTAGTTCTATAAATATCCAATACCATTTTGATATTTGCTCAAATATGCCAAGTACTGACCTCTTTATCAAATTAGGTCTGTGATCAAATCAGGGAAAAAATAATATTCTTAAATTCTGAATATCTTTGTTATTTGTCCAGCAAAACAAAGTAGTTAACCTTTAAATGTTCTAAACCTTTCTAGAACTCTGTGGTGTTTGGTAGACTTGGCAATCAACACTCTTTAAATCTTGTGCCTTAAAAATATCTTCAATGCATTTTGCTTATAAAATGAAATAAACTCAAATAATTTATTTCAGAATTTAAAATTATGACTTCATTAATTTTTATGGCAAGTATACTAATGATAGCTAGCTAAGAATGTTTGTATTAACTATTTATTTGTAGAAAGATACTTAGAAATTTTATTTCAGAAATAGCCTTTTAAAATTATAAATATAGGACAACCTCATGGTAGAACTTTGAGACAATATAAAAAGTTAGAAGTAAAACTTATCCTTCATAAGTGACCATTATTAATATTCTGTACATAGGATCATTTCAAAAAATTTCAATATATGAATAACACACACACATGCACAGACACACACACACACAACTCCCACTTATCCTGAAACTGGGATCAGATGGTTCTATAACCTGCTTTTTTCCACTTAGACGTTTGTCAGACATCAATTATACTTTTCAAAATTAGTTCGGTATTTTTTATTATATGGGCTCCAAGTTATATACAGATTTCTCTCTAGTGGATATTGGCTTTGTCTCTCACAGGAGTTTTTCTTTTTCTTTTAAAAATTTTGTTAAAAAAACAAAAGATGTTAGACAATGAAGAGTGACCTGGATGTTCAAAGGCATTTGCATTTAAAATTAAGATATGTCTACATTATATTTTTAGAAAATTTATATTCCACTTAAATCAATAAGACTTAAGAGAGTCTATGGGTTTCCAGGTCTTTTCTGGATATTTGCATTTCTAATTTAATCTAATTTATAACACAGATCTACTATCCCCAGTTTTATAAACATTAACTGCAACACTGAAATTTTTCCTACAGAAGTAACATTTAGTTAGTAGCCACCCATAATTTCAAGGTACATTTCAGTTTAAAAGTATTTTTTCTCTCTTTCCTATTATCTAACTAGTTTCCAAAAAAACAAGTATAAAATCATAACAGTAGTGTTGTATTTATTGATTCCTGTAACTCCGGCCTGTGAGGTAGGTTCGAGTTCTATTTGCTTCAATATACAAATGATAATCCTGAAGCTGAGGGCTGTTAATTACCTTGTCCATGATCCAGCAACAGTGGGACAGGTGTGACACAACCTCTGGTTCAACACACTGTCCTCCTTCTGCTCAACCATGCCACCACTGGGAGAACAGAAACTGGAGTTGGTTCTAGAAAATAACTGGAACAACCATGCAAGGTTTATATTCATTTAATTATGCAGTTGTGGGGTAAATTGAGTTTTCCAGAATGACTATTTACATTGATTGAGTAAATCAGATACATTTTGTAACTTTCCTTCATTTTCTACTCTATGCAGGAAGTGTGCGGCACACTAAGATAGAAATAAACTCTTCACAGAAGTATTTGTACTGGTGACTACTTTTTTTCTTTTAAAGATTTTATTTATTTATTTCATAGAGAGAGATCACAAGTAGGCAGAGAGTCAGGCAGAGAGAGAGATGAGGAAGGAGGCTCCCTGCTGAGCAGAGAGCCTGATGCAGGGCTCGATCCCAGGACCTTGATATCGTGACCTGAGCCAAAAGCAGAGGCTTTAACCCACTGAGGCACCCAGGTGCCCCTGGTGACTACTTTCATGACTTTTTTTTCACAATTGGCACATGAAATCTGGACTCTAATGGAGGGGGATATCAACTCATATCCAGATTTTTTTCTGCATTGATGGTTTATGTTTCTTGGGATTCTATGAAGATTTTCAAGAGAATTCTTGCAAATCAGGAAACCTACATTCTAAATTTTTATATAACTGTTCTACATCATTATACTAAAAAAACTAAGAAAGATACACACTGAACTCTGATAATTATCTTTCATCTCTTATGAAAGAATATCACAACCTTGTCTGGTATGTATAAAGGGATTATTCAGGTACAGATTGGATTGTCTTCTTGGATCCCACTTGATTCTCCTTCCTCTCAGGCTAAGATGTCCTTTTGGTTTGAAGGTCCTACTCATGGTCTCATATATGTCTTAATCTTCATTTTTGTCTATTGTGTAATGTGGCTGCTTTCGAAATGCCATGCTATACTCAGTAAGTGCCATCTTCTTCTCAGTAACTGGATTCTTTCTGCTCCATGAGATGCTCTTGGGTCCAAAGAAAATGGGAGTGGCTCTTTCAAAATCTATTTACAAGAAAGACTTTCTCCTCTTTTGAGTGCAAACCTCAAACCAACATCCATGCAGGCAGCCCTATACTTTGTGAGTAACATAATTTAACATTCTCCAGGCCATAAGAACATGAGTATTATAATGTATCACTTCATAACCATTATTTTCTACAGTTGATTCTTGAACAACACACAGTTTGGGGTACCAAACTGTCCATGCAGTGGAAAATCCAGTATAACTTGGCTCTCCAAAAACTTATCTACTAATACCTACTGTTGACCAGAAGCTTTACTGATAATGTAAACAGTGAATTAGCACATTTTTGTACATGATAGATGTCGGATGCACTGTACTCTTACAATAAAATAAGCTAGAGGAAAGACAATGTTAATAGAATTATGAGGAAAAAGAGAATATGTTTACAATACTGTACTGTATTTATCAAAAAAATCCAAGTATAAGTGAGCCCATGTAGTTCAAACCCCTGTTGTTCCACAGTCAAGTCTATTTCCAAGAAATGGAAATTAAATTAAAAACATTTTTTGTAGTGACTTATCTTGATTTGTTTTGATATATGTATTATGGGCATATATTGCAAACTTCTCTATTATAATGCTCAACATATTATATGTGTGTTTTTTTCCAGCAAGGCTAAGCCTCTCGTGGGTTGTTTATGTTAACGTCCCTAGAAGCCAATGACTGACCCATTGGTAGTGGTCAAGAAAACTCTGATGAATATAGGAGTGAATGGATGAATTAAGAATGTTCCTTTGGGCTCCTAAATAGTAAATTTTATTAAAATCATGCTTCAAATCAAATTTCAGTTACCCTAGCCATTTTTGAATGGATGAGCCTACGTATTCTAGAGAATTAGTTCTTGTATTTCACAATATTCTATGGTAGATTGTAATGTGAAATTTTAAATTTGAAAACAGAAAAAAAAAAAGCCCAAATCATAGAGGAATTCAACAGTATATAACTAAAAACAGGCATGGTTCCCTTCAGCAAGCTTTCCTATTCAAATCATTTCAGTAAATAAATATTTAACAAGCAATAAAACTGATGGTTATATTTACATGGCAGTCAATTTATGTTTTACAAAAGCTAAATTCCCCATCCCCAATAATACTTTATATTCCTTGACATTAGTCTACAACAAATGGCACAATTCTGTTAAAAAAAAAAAAGAAAGAAAAACCCATAATAAAAACCATTCACTCTGCCAAATATGTCATTACATTTTTTTTCCTGTTCAGCTGCCAGATGTATTGCATTATATTATCAAATTGATAGATCTAGTGTTATTTCTACATTTACCATTTTACAACAACAAATAGAAATATAAGGAAGCGTTGGTAACAAATCTTGCTTAATATGTATGTGAAGTAGACAGTTTGTCTAAGAGAAAAATATAACTGATGACAGATTTCATTTCAGTCTGCTAGTGCTTATTAAGATGTCTACAAACAAAAAGCCATATCTGGGTACATCTCTTTCTGCAAACAAAGGAAACTTTTAATTGCTTTAATCAGCATTTGCATTGTCTTTGTGGTGACATAGAGAAAACAATTCAGGTCTAATCAGGAAATGTCTTCCAGAGGAAATTCTTCAGCTTAGACTTTAAGTGAAGCTAATAACATATTTTCTCTAATTCTTGAATAAAGTTTAACAATGTAATACTGTGCTGACTTCTATTTAAATTATTCCTAAGCCAATAATAGAAAGACTGATGCTGTTTTTTGGTATGTCCTTATTAGGAATATCATTTTCAGATATGAAGATGGTTCCCATAAAATCAAAAAAGGAGAGTGATTAATCAGTCCAAGAATCAGCATGACATACTTCTTTTTCCATCAACAATATCTTAAACCTATAGAGGCCTTTGCTTTGTCTCTCACATACATCAGCTGCATTCTGTAAATACTGCAGTGACTCCATTCAGGGAATAATGGCAACCATTCATGGGTAGGTACTATAAAATGCAGTTCAGAACAGAAAGTGGACTTGAAAGTCGGGCAGAACAAGTTTCAAAGCTTTCTTCGTCTATCTTGTTCAAGTTGTGTAAGCTTGGGCAAGTCATTTCTCATCTCTCTGGGTCTCAGTTTATCCATTTGTAAAATGGAGATTCATTCAACTTTCTTCGACAACAATCACTGAGCCTCGCCTGTTGACCAGGCACTGTGTTGGCATTCAGGACACATAGGCTCTGACCTCATGAAGCTTCCATCTCATGTGGATATGTGTATTAGCCCAATGATCACACAGACCAACAGTGTGATCCGAGTATACCAAGGGTTACACAGTTCCTTCGAAACCTATGTCCTCAGGTGTAATTTATAGTAAACATGAAACTGAGTCAGGGATTCAAAAAAGTTTTCTCAGAAGAAAGACCTGGAAGTGTGGCATGCAAGAGATGTTCTGCATACCTTGGAATGGATTTAGCCTTACACCTCTTTTCAACTTTCTCAGTGTCAATAAATTTAACACCAGAGAATGAAGCCCCAAGTCACTGTTATACTCTGTTACAAAAGATTGTGTGACTTTGGACAAATTACTTAATCTTTCTGTACCTCAGTTTGCCCAGTTCTAAAATAAGGACTTACCTCATAGGCTTGCTATTCAGATTGAATAAGGTAATATTTATAAAATTCTTAGAACAGTACCTGATATGTAAGTGTTCTTGTTGTTTGTCTAAGCGGTAGTCATGGGAATCTGTCCTATGAGACAAAAATGCTCAAAAAAACAAAACAAAACTTTAAACGTCATGCCTTATATTTTAACAAAGAAAAGAAAAGATTACGTAAAGGCATTCTATTCTTTCCTGGTGTTGAGAGAAGGGAGGGCTTTTTCTCAAGACTCCTCTTTCTACCTTGCTATCCTAGGCTAGGGAGGTCATGCTTCCCTGGGAATAGGGAAGCCATGGGGGAAGACTGGTCATGATGGAAAGTGTCTGAGACAAATGTGCCTAAGAGTCCTACTGTCCTACTGTGACTTCCTGCCTAGAAACTCTACAGATACTGAACATCAAGACAATTCAGAAAAGACCTTCGCTTTCAAGAAGTCTACACCCTGGTTGAGGAGAAGCACAAAGCAACGAAACAATGCACATTCTAACATAATAGCATGATAAAATAATCTACACAGTGATCAGCTCTGTGAATATAAAAATCAAGCCTTATTTATCTTTATGTCCCCCAGAGCCCGATAGTAATACTCAATAAATATTTGCTGGATTGGACTGAATACATTAACAAGGACAAACAAATAGTATCTGAGCAAGTCAGTGCCAAAAGAATGTCACATCAAGGAATGATCCTAGTAGAAGTCTGGGGTCCCCATTGTAACCCCGATAGACAAGGGTAGCCCTCAGCTTTCTTTTGTGAGCTCCTGATGAGGCAATCTCCTAGAAAGCCATGGAGGGACCTCAAAGCCAGATGATACAGATCAGGTACCATTCGACAGTCTGGGGAGTCTACCTAATATTTAATACATTTTATAACGAAACGTTTCTCCGTGCTAATGGGATGTCCATTGTTTTCGGTGAATGATTTAATGAGTAATTTGATTTATAATTAAAGCAATGCTACCTATTACTAATTTCATGCCTTAATTTATTCCTGCAGAATTAAATACTTCCCAAAATGTAAATATTAGTGTGTCAATCTTTGTGGCATCTGGAGATGGGACAGAGTGGTCGCAGGGAACAGAGAGATTCTTATTCAGCCAAGGGAAGTAGAAACCTGGTGCCTGTATGTTCTTTATGGGCTCTGGGTTGTACAGGAAAATTCTCTTTGGGTTCCTGTTCCCTACATAATCTTTTTTCTCTAAAAGGGATAAATACTACCATTTTTCTATTCATCCTATCTAAAGCAGAAGTTGACACTCCATTCTCCTCTTCTAAGATGAAAAAAGTTTTAATACACTGAGGATTTAGGTTATTATGCAAATAAATATGCTGGTCAAATTCAGGCAGATGCCTTCTTTAGTGTCTTGAGTTGTTCGGACTCTCTCAGAGCCTTGTGACTCAAAATATGGTTTTGGACCGGCAGCAACAGCATCTCATAGGAACGAAATGGAAATACAGGATCTCAAGTCTGCGTTTTCACTAGCACTGAAGTGACATGTTGGAGAAGCACTGTCCTAGGACAGACGTTTGGAGGATCAGTTGGGTAAAATGCTGCGGAAAACACAGCTAGACTGAAGGTAGTCTCTCCTGTTGGTTTTGTGGCATCAGATGGTCACATCTCTGGGGAATTTAGTTACAAAAGAAGTTCCTTTCACCAAAAGGATTTTCTAAAGGGTGACTGCACTGATCTCTCTTTTGCTGATGAAAGAGAGGGAAAGGTGAAGTCCGTCACTGATTTGAGTGATTACAGAATCTCATAACCAAGCAAGAGAAGGCAGAGACGGTCAGCGTGCTCCCCAGTTGAGTGGGCACTGTTGGAGGGATCAAGGAGCTGGCGTTTCCGTTAAGACAAAAGGATAAGTTTTGCCTTCATAAATATTTGCCAGCCAGGGAGGCAGAGAAACCTGGAGGAGGCATGTGTTGGGAGGTATTGCTGAGTTCGCGTTGCGATATTTTCGAGATAATCTGCTGTCTTATGGTTATTGGAAGTTCACGTGCATTAAGCTGCTAAGAACTTTATATAAAAATATTTATACTTTCAGCTGCTCTTGAATAAAATTTTATTCTTTTCTTGGAGGCTATTGTCTGTTGCACACCTTTTGCCTATTATCAGTCACAAACTATCAGTACTGAATTATTCTGTCAAGTGAGAATCTAGGAACTTTACACCTGCCAGTTTAGGCTGATTTTCAATATTGTGTGAAAATGCCAAGGAATGACCTGTCAGTCTGTATTTGTGACAAGAGTTCTATTCATGTTGCTCAATGGTTTGTAGAAGTGTATCTTTGAAGAATTATTTTTATATGGTCCAGTACACCTCAATATCCTAGGCAATAATTACCTTGAATGCTAGGCCCCAAATAAAAGCAGAAGAATGAAATAGAAGGGGTTTGTTTAGTTAGCAATTAGTTATGAATATGTTGGAAAAAAATTCATCTCATTTTCATCTGAGTCTATTCAAACCTCAATTGTAAAAAAATGCAATTTTTGTACATATGAAAGTCTGAGCCATTTGTGATCCTATAATGTAACTGGACTTCAATATCGGGGTGCCTCCTCCTATTAGGATAACTGATAGAAAGTGCTACTAAGAAGTTAATAAAGATCTGTGGGGGGAGTCAGACTTCTTTCCCAAACTCCACAAAGCACTTTTAAAATGAGAATAAAGCTTTTGGGGGTTTGTGGCAAATTGCTTGTAGTTTTCTTTGGATACATTTTTTTTTCCCCTTTCTTATTTTGAACACAGGTCAACAATAACAGAGCTAGGAGGCAATAACTAATCTGTTTGATTGATGACCTCTGCTGGCAGGCTGGAACCAAAAAAAAAAAAAGCACAAAAATCCAGAAAACTGCTTTCTGATAGGTTTGTGGTGGGCCTTAAGGTTAGGACTTCCTTTCTTGCCCAAGCATGCTAGAAGCATTAGGCTCCAGTCCCAAGTAATAATAAAAGTAGCTCCCACTTTGCGTTTGCTGTGCTCATGAGATCATGTGATCTGCTCAGAACAAACATTGGAGCCAGGCACTTCTCAGCAGGTCGACAGTGATTCGCTCATTTAGTCCTTATGATAAAACAAAGCTCATTTCCCTGAGGGAGACTTAGGTAGAGAGCAGTAAGAAACTGACCCAAGACCATACAATCAGGACAGGACAGAGCCAGGACACAGCTCTGGGGCACCCGGCTCTGGAGTGCGACCTCTGATCAGCCCAGCTGTGTGAAACTTGGCATGACGCGGTGTGAAATCGTGAGTGCTTTCCAGAGCACATGCTGTCTCTCAGTTAAATCCTCACAGCCACCAAACAAAATAGACTGTATTACTATCACCCCCATTTTAGAGATGGGAAAACAGAGTCCCACCTTGCCGAGGAATGGAGAGATGATACAGAATTATGGACAGGTGGAATATGAGTTTAAGCCCCATGTTCTTAAGCCATTTGCTCGATCTAGATCTCCAAATAAAGGATGCAGCAATAAAGATGCTTTATCTTAAGACTGATGATGATGACTGCAAAGAAATGGATGAGAAGAATGATTCAGTTTGAAGTGAGCTACTGGAGGGAAGTCTGCTCCCCTTCCTAGAGGAGTGAATCTCAACTGAAAATTATTATAGTTCAACTCCTCCAGGTTTGGGGCTTTATTGCCTCTTGTCATTTCCTTCTTCCCAGAAAGTGTCAGCAAGCTTCTCCTGTCGCCCACAAGAGTGCCCTGGGATGCAATCTCTACTGCCGGGAGAATTTCTGTTTCCTCTGCCCACCTCCTCCGCTCCTGTCATCCTTCCCTCCTGGGACTGTTAGACTGAGACTCAGTTCAGAGGTCACTCCCACAGGATCCCCCCACCTTGATGCCTTCCTTCAGACTGTATGAGACAACTGTTTCCCTCTCCTGGACTCCCCTGATACTCTTGCTACATCGCTATGCTTTGCAATTCTCTCTTACGTGTTTTATGAGCATGTCCTTCTTAAGGGCAAGGATTTTGTTTTGCTTCTACTTTGTATCTCCAGCACACAATGCTGTGTTTGGTAGATAGTGGGCTCCTGATAAGGGATGACTACATGATGTACTAGCATGAACCCCAAAAACCTGATGGAGAAGTTCTCAGAGCCTCCACTGAGAACAACAAGCATCTTTGCATGCTCTTCTACTTTTAGAAGACAGATCAGGAGCAGATCAGGCATTTAGATTGAAAATAATTTTTTAAAAGTGTGTATGTAGTGGTAGGGGGGAGAAAGAGTCAAAGGTCCTTTGTGTAACCCTCAAATTGAATGGAAATAGAAGAAGATAGGATTGAACACTGCAGTTTTTTAAACCTCGATGTAAGTTATACAGAATCTCAGACACTATCAAAGGGATTCTTTTCTCTCAGTGTTAATAACATGTTGACTTTGGAATACCTTGGGATTTACAGAACAGTTGCAAAGATAGTCCAGAGCATTCATCTATGTCCCTCATTCATTTCCCCAACTGCTATCATTTTTCAGGACCGTAATGCTCTTGCCAAAACCAAGAAACCAACACTGGTACATGACTACTAGCTCAACTCCATAGTTAATTTGGATTTCAGTAGTTCATCCCAATATCCTTTCTTTCTGTTCCAGGATCCCATTTCCAAGGTATCAGTCCACTTTCAGCCATCATGTCTCCTTAGCTTCTTCTTAACTGTGGCAATTTCTCAGACTTTTCTTACTTCTGATAATAATGAAGGTGTTTTGTAGCCTTCTAGTTCGATTCAAAGTTCATCAAGATTCTGGCAAAAGACTAATACTAGATTACAATCTTTGTTAAACTTTTCTGAAATACCATGAGTCCTGACAGATTTAGCCCTTGACCTGTTCCCAGATTCCCTGAAGGAACCAACTATTTGACCCACCCTGAGTGACCTTTTAATCACCCCCAAATTATAGCGTCTTGAGGTCCTATGACTTAGGCATCAGTAAAAACATTTTGTCCACAATACAAGAAATGACAGAAGTCAGAGTAAAAGCATATGTGTTGAAAATATCTACTGATACAAAGTGTATTTTTCAGGTATGGTTCTAACCTTGCAAGAATTAAACTTTAAAAAATTGATTTGATAGGGTAAGTAATGAAGTGGAAACCACTGGCTTTGGGATTAGGAAATCTCAGTACATTTTCCAACTCTGTCACTTAAAAACTGTGTCATTTCAATCCCAGCACTTAACCTCAATAATCTCATGTATATCCATCTGTAATTGTAATTCTCAAATAGGATAATACATGCAAAAAATTTCTATGACCTCTGTAGCTTGATATACACATAATTTTTATTTGTCATCATTAATGCCATTTCTAAAACACTTAAAGACTAAGAAGCTTTCTTGTGTGTTTGTTAGAAGTTTTTATTTCAAATATCTCTTCTTGGTTGTGTCTGGCTTTGGAATAACTACAAAAGCTATTTTGGTCTCCATCCAAAATATCGCCTGATACTTATTTACTTTATAACCACATAGGTTGCTGTATGATTCCAATTTTAAAAGCTGGGAAACTGAGGCCGAGTAAGATGTATATGGTATAACCAAGACCACACAGTAAGGAAGTAGAGAATCAGGGTATAAACTCAAGAAGCCTGGTGGAAGCATACCAGCTCCTAACTATGAACATATAACACACTTAAAAAAAATTATTTATTTGAGAGAGAGAAAGAGAGAGAACTCATAAACTGGCAGAGGGGCAAACAGAGAGGGAGAGAACCTCAAGCAGATGTTCTCCAGGACAAGTATGGAGCCCAACATGCAGCTTGATCCCACAACCCTGAGATCATGACCTAAACCCAAATCAAAAGTTGACAGTGTCACAAACCTATAATACCTTTTATGAAGCTTATCCAAAGGTACAACTAGTCAAAGAAATTTCTGTGAGAAGATACTCGTAAACCAAGCTGGGAAAGCATAACTTAGAACTGATGCCCCTTAAGCTTTACATCTTTTTGATCACAAGTTGAAGATACCGGTCTGATTCCTGGGTTGTCTTTCATTAGATGTAAAATTATTACTGTCCACTTTTCCAGATCCTTTTGTTTAATCTCTACGGCCAACGTGGGATGTGGACTCATGACCCCAAGGTCAAGAATCACATACTCTATCTACTCAGCCAGCCAAGTGTCCTTCCATTCTTCTAGATCCCTAATTACCAACACATTTCCTACGTGATCTTTCAAGTCTTTGTGTATCTTTAGATTTAAAGGACATCAAAACTATAACAAATTGAAATAAGCATTAGATACAAGTAAATTATTATTTACATGGGGGAGGATGTAATGTTTTGACCATATCTTTTAAGACTATGAAGCTCATGGACCTGACTCAGAAATAACCCATTTTCTCTGAAAGTCTGCGTGACTGCCCAAGATGCTTGGAATCTCTCCTAGAATGGCTGAAGTCTAAAAGACTGTGCAACATGGAGCCAGCCCAAGGTGTGTGGTGTGAGTGAAGTCATTCATAGCTCTGCTTGTAGCTTGGACAGTCTCTTGAATGACACAGAATTATATCTTTCCGCAAGAAGCAGCTGTCATCTAATCAATGTGATAAATTGAGAAATAAGCTTCTTTCCAAAATGGTTAACAATTGCAATAATTTATATTAACATGATTTTACTTTTGTATTCTTTTTTTTTTTTTTATTCATGGCATTTTCCCCACTTTGCCTCTTTAATATAAATTCAAAGGAGTGGCACACTGAATTTTAGGTATGCTGTAAGTAACACTGTACATATTCAAGGAAGTCCAGAAGCAGCGATTGCATTTTATAGTGTGATTTAGTAGCTTATTTAAGTAGGAAGAAATTCAATATGTAACGTATGATACCCACTTAAGGTGACCTAGTGTCACCAGTATAGTTTTTCTACTACATCGATTCTTCAGGAATGCCAATCAGGTCAAACTCTCCCCCAAATATTTCTGAATGTTTCCTGGGGGCAGCTGTCTCATGTGAATTTCACTTTCCAATCCTGCTGTTTACCTGCCACCATGCAGTGGTGGCTATTATCCTCTGTACTCCTTCCTGTTGGGTGACATCTCCTTTCTTGGCAGGTACCTTGAGAGAGCATCTGATGCATCTGGGCCAAGATGGCATTTGCCAAGTCTACCAGCACTATTGCTCTCAGTGTTGTTGAGTCCTCTCACGTGCAATTTCCCAGAGAGATTTTTAGTAAAACCATTCTTTATGTGTTTACTTGATGTTATGTTATAGATCTGCCTTCCCAGTCCTTATTAATGAGGTCACAGTACTCCAATTAGACCGTATCTCTCCTTCCACTCAATCCCACTTCCCCCTATATCCCTAAATCTCAGTGTTTCCCCAGGAAGCCTATCATTTACATGGACCTGGGTAGATACTGCCTCACAATTTTCCAGATGTGCCAGATTCACTTGAATTTTAAGGTAAATACCATTTACGCTCCAGTTTTCTGTATCACTATCTAAAGAGGCCAAGTTTCCATAACCTGGTAATGCAACAGTCATAATGAAAATGTATTTCCTTATTATGTAAGGGCTGTTTATGAAATCCCAGTACATTTCTCACAGCCAGATTAAACATTTTATTGCCTTTATTTTTCATCAAGTATGCAAATTCTTTTTAACAGGTTTCATTTTTGATTTAAAACCATTTTTCATGAAAAACTAAATCATTTACGGCCATATGGTCTCATGACAATGCATAGTTAAGAAAAACTCAGTGAATTTTATACAGGAATGCCTCTTTGATGTCCTTTCAGGTGAAAGAAATGCACTTTCTAGCCATAAGTAAGCTGCTTTAAGAAAGAACTCCTAAATGTCGATAAACATGTAATGTGGGTACTTGCCAAGGAGAAAAGATGTAGGTCAATACCATCTCCTTCCTTTTATAGAAAAAGAAGTTATAGTTTGGTTCCTAGCAGGAAGGGTCAGAATGATGTACTCCCATATGCTATTTTATATATGGGAGCAAAAATAAAAAAGGTATGCTAGGGAAGATGCAAGATAAAACAAGAACTGGCAGAACTAACATGTGATCTGTTGGTATTTGGCACTGACATGTTTCACATGGTTTCTTTCCTGGATGCAAGGAGTTCAGGAGAAACTGCAGGAACTTCCAATAATAACATATATATCATTTCCTGAGAACCTACTGTGTCCAGGGCACTTTAGTATGAACAATATACTCCTTAACTCATTTTGGCCTTACATCAGTATTCAAAAAGCATGTTGATGTTCCCACATAATGACAAGGAAACCAAGCCTCATGGAGCAAAAGTAACTTTCCTAAGGATTATAGCTAGTAATTTGGCAATCTTGGGATCTGGGCTCAGGTCTGCTTGACTTGAAAGCCCACACTCTTCCCACACTTCTAGGATGCCTTTCAGTATATGAATGAGTGAATGAATGAATGAGCTTTTGGGTACCCTTTATTCTGGCCACCTCTCACATGATTTCAACCAATCAGAAAGCAGTACCAGGCAATCAGGAAGCAACATGGCATAGTGCTAGAATGCAGGTATGGGGAGTTGCCAAGGTTTAGGTTTGAATCCTGGGACCCCCAGTCATTACCTGTGTGACCTTGAGAAACTAATCTGCCTGAGTATATATTTTCACATCTGAAATGAGGATCATAACCTTATTCTCA